>NC_092335.1:234527500-234827500 GCF_046630445.1 Rutidosis leptorrhynchoides
TTGAAATCCTACTCGCAAATTGGGTATGTAGACAGTGCGGTTGGAGATAGGAAATTTCAACCAATATGTTTTTTTCATCGACATAACATAAGAATCTACATGGTTCATCACTTAGGGGGAGAACTAACACTAATTGGACAACTACGTCCCCCCCCCCCCCCCCCCCCCCCCCGGCGGTCAAGCTTACATTGCTCACTGGAATGATCGAGCAAGGAGCGTTTATCAGGGTGCGGGAAATGGTGAAACGACTGAGGGCTATTATCGATGGTATTATGATCGTAGAGTTATCACCATTGTTAATCCAAGTAGACAAATACCCGTCCACCAGTATCCTAACTATGGGGCAACTCAGACTTTATTTACAAGTTTGGTTAATTTTATATTAAATACACATAAAGCTTTGTTTGTCATATGTATGTAAATGTAATGTGTTGGTTAGTTATCCAATGATAATATTCAAATGTTAACCACTTTGTTTTGATGATGACACCAAGTCTTATGTGCTTAAAAAACATATAGAACAACACAAGTTCATGAGCCTACACGATATCTAGCAAATAACCAATGCACATAATAAACAAGTCAAAAGAGTCATTTGAAAAACTCTGGATAAGCACGGCTGGGTCCACGACCGACCATAGGTTTGACCGTAGATGTCCTTTACCTTGGTTCTAAGGAACAAGGTGCTTGGTTGACTCCACGGTCAACCGTGATTAAACTGCAGTTTTTACTGTCCGAATTTTTGATCAAATAAAGTTTGACCACTTCGGGGCATCTATAATTTATAAAATTTGTTTTAGCATGCTTAAAATAGTTGCCCCCTTCATATCCAAATGAGTTTTGGTCACTAAAAAGCTAATCTTGGCTAATCACACCTAATAACGTCTTAATGACACTTTAGCTTTTGATTAATGTTAAACACATAAGTGTTTTTAAATGTCTTTTTGCAAAGTCATCCTTTTTAAATCTAAAATAAATATAAACATGCTTAAGATGGTAATTTAAGTCCCAACTAAAGAGATGCCCTCTACTTGATTAATTATTAAGCATTACTTGCATGCTTAATATATGATTAGTGTAATTCCCAAAAGTCTTCATGTAAAACAAATGAGTCTTATTTGGAGGGTAGCAAGTAACCAATGAATGCATATACTTGCAAATCAAATGTTGACAAAAGGCTTGAAGACTTGTGATATGAAGTTTGGAAGCTTGTGGTTGTCAAAGGATCAAAATTCCTCATTTACCATAAAGAGAAATCAATGACACACTACTAGTACAATGGGACTTTCCTCTTTTAAGCCAATGTCACCTTCCAAGTATACATCCAAGATAAAAGGGGTAATGCAGGTATTTTCAGATGTTTTTGGCTTCTAATTGCAGCCATCCAATAAGGGAAATGACAAAGTTGAAGGTCTCAAATGGCTACAAATTCAGGGGTCAGATACCTACACGGTCGACCGTGAGGTGAGTCGCACACATCCGGGTTTGAATTTCTCTTGCCTATAAAAGTCAAGCCTTAGAGCATTTAAAGACTCACCTTTTGCACTTACATTTTCATATATTTCCTGATATCATTCAAATACCATTCAAATACTATATACTGATATCATTCAAACACAATTTCTTCCCTGCCACGAAGTATCCACCCATGACACATTTCCCATATCGTTTTGGGGGGGGGGGGGGGGGGGGTAAAGGGGAGGGGGTTTTACTTGACCGTGCCCTTGGATCGGTTTCAATGTTTCCTCTCGGGCAGCGATGTGGTGATGATCGCAACGGGTGGTTTAGTCCTCCTCGGGTGATCCCTATCGCTGTTCAGAAAAAAAAAACTATTGTAATCTACTTAGAGTGATTCTAGCAAGATTGATTGTAAACTTAGTTGTGAGTTTACTTGTAAACTAAGGGATCTAGAAGATAGTTTTGGTTTCACTAAGTTAGAGCATTAGGATCTTGTGGTAAGATCATTTGGGATTGTAAATTCTTCAAAGGGACGTAAGGGTTCATAAGTTGTGGCTTATCAAGGAGCTTTTGTTGTATCCGGACGCTCCACCGAGTTTGAAGTATCATAGTTAAACAAACTCTCAATTCGTTAGAATTGAGGAGTGGATTAAGGAAGATTAGTTAACATCTTCTCGAACCACTATAAATCTCTGTGTTTGTTCTCTTATCCCTTATCTTTGCATGTACTTTATTTGTGAACAAACATATCAAATTACACTATAGTTATCTCAAGTTCTAAATCGAAAAACTTTGTAAAAATCAACTAAGTAACTATTCACCCACTTCTAGTTACTTACATAATGAATTTAATTTAATAATTTTTTACCTTTTTTTAATATGCAACAAGAATGGTTGCATACAATACGTGGTCACGGTGCAGCTCAAATGCAACCGGGAACTCCACCAAACTTGTAGCATTTTTTGAAATTCCACAACAGATGTAGGGTAATATTCATCATCATCCATAAAATCTGGATTATATGTACAATGCTTCACAGCAATTTCAGTTTTCGAGTTTAGAGTACTACAATTAAACCCGTAATCCAACACATGGCCAATCCTCCTCCCGTCCAACACCGAAAATAAATGTGGACATGTATTTAAATTTTGATACTCAACTTGGTATTCGTAACGTGATGCAAACCCCCACAACTCAACATGCTCGTTTTAATGATCGTCATTCTGATGATAATGAACACGTAAATTTAGCAGCTAATGAGAATGAAGTACGTCCTCGGAGGGGCGTAAGGGTTAGAAAACCAAGAGATTGTGGAACAGGAGGTCATGTACACCGTCACTAATTTAATATTATGTATCTTCTCATCTTTAATAATACGTAATAAAATATCTTTAATAATATTTACTTTGTTATCAATATATGTAATCATATTATTGCAAATTAAGTTGTGAAATATTTTGTAAACTTAAGATGATATGGAACATATGAACGCTTATATAAATATAATAGTTGGAGCTTACATAAACATAAACATAATAGCTAGAACTTAAAATTTGACTTACAACATAAACATAATACGTGGAGCTTACATAAACATAAACATAATAGCTAGAACTTACAAATTAAGAACACATCCAAACGCATTACATATGACCAGTTACCACATCACATTTACCCTAGGTATGGTATGAGATTCACCATTTTTCGTTAGATTGAGATAATTATATAGCTTCCTAAGAAACATTCCAAAAGGTAATGGATACAAGGGCCTTTTTATACCATCTTGCATCCAGTTAAGAATGATGTTTCTAACGTCAAATGGTGTACCATTCAAGATCCAATAATCAATAGTTCCTTTACAACTTGCACATCATTATATTCGATCGCATTACCTCGACAAGTTATGTTGCTCCAGACAACTCTATAAATTTTTTTGGCAGTGCTCCTTAGAAAGCACTATTACATACCTCAAAAACCGAGTAACTAATGACACTTTCTATAACGTCGTTTATGTATAAACCTATATACTGTTGAAAAACAAGAGGATAAAAAAAATAAAAGTTTATGAGTAAATATTTTTACCATTGTTAGGAAAACCGAATGCATTGTTGATCATAATTGGGTCCCATACATAACATTGGCCATCAAGACCGAAATGAACCGTTTTAAGGCTTCCACGACGTCTGTATTCGATACAACTATAGAACTCCCAAACACGGTCAGAAAAAAAATAGAAAGTTATCATTTATAAGAAAAAGTATGCCAATAAACTCAAACAGTCGATACTCTCGACAATGTGCTGGTTGATTTGGAAGTGAAAGTTGACAACTTCCAGTTTCGATTGTCTGCAAATTAACATCACTACAATACATTTTTAGTGGAATGTAATATGATATAGTTTCAAATTCAGAGAAGACTGTTTAAATAAGCAAAAGGGGAATTTAGGGTTTCAGATAAAACCGACCTTGGGAAGGTCGGTTTTCGACTGGGATTCCCTAATCTCTGAAAAGTGCACTTGTTTGCTGACTGGAATCCAAAATGCAACAAAACCGACCTTGGGAAGCCGTTTTTGTCTGACAAGTGTAAAATTGACTTTGGTAAGGCCGGTTATGCTAGGTTTGTAATTAAAAAAAACAACTAGAACTATAAATTAGTTGGAAAAAATTACTATTTCAAAAAAATTTCTAAATTCGGGAGTATTAAATTTTTTTTCTTGATCTTTATAGTATCTACTTTATAAACATGGAAATGGTTGAAAACATACAATATTCAATGAAGTACCTTCACTATTTTCTTTTTACAGATCTCACTCAATTATTAAGTATTTCATCAAGTACTTTTAATATCTTTCTAATTGGAAAAGTCACTCAACTATTGAATAATAATAGGAGGCAATGCCCGTGCGTTGCACGACTTGTCTCAAATTTTACTATTTTAAAATTCGTGTTCCGAATGGTTAGAGTCATGTCGGGAGATGGTTGAAAACATATTAACCTTGAAGTGAAATTTAATGTTGATCCCATTATGCAAGTGGTCAAGTAGAATTTTGTGAATATGTTTTGTTTGCCACTATAAAAATCTTCACATTCGGGTCATATGTACTAACCATGAAACTATATCTATCTATATATCTATAGTAATTGAGTTCTAGAAAATTAAGTATGGTGTAATAAATAGATTTTCATCTCTCTTTGAATTAGTTAATGGTAAAAATGTTAATAAACTTACTACAAATTTATATTTAATAATGGTAAAAAAAAGGTAAATGGGATCATTAAATATGGTTAAATAATTAAAATTAAATATATATATATATATGTATATATCTATATATATGTATATATGTATATATATGTATATATGTATATATATATATGTATATATATATATATATATATATATATATATATATATATATATATATATATATATATGGTGTAGTGAATATGGTTAAGTAAATAAAATACAAATAATAAAAAATATATATTGAGTCCTTTGTCATTAAAAATATGATTAACTTTACGATTAATCATCATAAAAAAATTAACTGATATCAACTATTTAGCTTTTGTGTTTCCTTATGAATTGATAGTTATAATTTTAAGCATAACAATATATAAACTAGCATTTAATTATATGATTATTATTACTTTGATAAATAAAAAACTAGAATTGTCGTAATTTTTCTAATTTATTTTAAAATTATAAGTATATATAATATAGAACTTAAAATATTTGTATTTTAAATAGAGAGTAAATTTAAAGTATTAACTCTTTAATAATTTACCTTTCACATTATTCATAACAGTTGCATATTAAGTAGCAAATTTACTAAAGTGTATTAAAAAAGTTTGTATTTTATTTTATACGAGATACTCACATAGTTTCATAAATGTGTATGATCGAGTTGCATATACACAATCAATTAGAGTGCTATTATTTTTAAATGTATAAGCAATATATTTATCTCTATAGACTTTGACTTTTCCATCTAAATGACTAATGAGCAAGATATTTTGAGCCAACAATTCTTTATAGCATCGAGTTTCTGTGCATATAAGATATTTTTTTCATATATATTCTTTTATTCTTGCATTATAATTATGTTTTTCATTATTATTAGTATTAAGAAAAAGAATGTTAAAGTGGCACAATATAAAATATGGTGTATTTTCTTAATATTGCATGGACATCCTTAATGGTTACAAATATTCTATACACATTGTTAAAAATTTTTGTGATTGATTTTCATTTTTATATGATTATATATTGTATTATATGTAAAATAATAAAGTGTGCATATAAATAACACATGAATCTAAATTGAAATGCGCAAATGAATACGTACACGATTAATGTTATATATTAAACTAAGTAAAACAATTCAAAATAATTAATATTATTAAAAACATAAAAACAAGTTTATGTTCATTATAATTAAATGTGTGTAAACTTTAATAGATTTAATTTACGTTTATTGTGATAATAATTTTTTATTTATTTGAATTTTGATATATTGGTAATACATGTTAGCAATGTGATGGTAACTATTTGTGTAATAGAATAAACGATTATTTTATTTATTGTGGTGTTTTCTGTTTATTTTGTGACATATCGGTTGTAAGTTGTTTGATTAAATATCTAACCTTAATACATTACATATTGTTATCAGAAGCTGGTGCGTATCGGACAACATCATAGTTTACACAAGATTTCTTGTGATTATTTACGTTTGTTAATTGATTTTACATGAATTTACATTGACATCATCACCAAGGATCTTAGCCAACTCGATGATAGAATCATTCAAAACATTAACATTAAAATCTTTAAATTTGGGGTCAAGCCGTGCAACGCACGGGTTTTGCATACTAGTATAAACAAAAGTTTACTAAAGGTGATTAAATGAGTTAATAAATGATGTCAAAATCCATTATAAGACTTACATATTTTAGTACGATTCATAATATTAAACATATATTACCTTTACAAATTACCTTTACAAATGCGTATTGATTGTATGTTAAATTGTAATGAATTACCTATATGATGTATTTAAAGGTGTGAAAAGTTTTTTAGAGGGACTAATGACATGACATCTACCCCTTTCATGGCTGCAACAAACTATCATAACAAACGCCCCTGAAAATGCGGGCTGACGAGGCACAGACGCTCCACTCATGTGTTAAGGCCCAGATATTATTGGTGTACGTGTGCAGGCTACAAGGAATCATACACACTTGACCAAGTAGAAGGGCTTATGTGTGAACATACCTTAAAATCGTAAAGTGTTTCTTCATGACACTCTTCATCTGGATGGTCTTCTAAACGGATTGCATGAAAAAGTTATATTTGGCATTTTTATCCTGTTGGCTTCTATACGCCTTATATTGCGTTGTTACGTTTGTTATTGTTTGTCCAGTCCTCTCCTAGATGGTTTGTATTTCAATCCTTCACCCGCCGTTTATTTATCCGGATGGTGTCTAAAAGGCTTTTATGTCACCATCGTGTCTGGCAGCCGGTTTGACTTTGACTTGTGTCTTGCTTTCAGCCGGTAACGACACATATTATGGATTCTTTTGATGTTTTATTTTGATAAATGTAAGTCTTATACATATAAGGCTTAATTGATACGGATTAAATATGCGTATTATCTGTTATAAACATAAAACTTGGTAACAACAAATGGAAAAAGATATATTCGTATATTATGAGTTGAATAACTTTTTTAATTATAAAATACTATAGATATAATCGTATACGGAGTATTATTCAACAGTTGAAAGACTGATTCAATTAAATAAAATAGTAAGTAGAAGTACTTAAACAAATATTAGATGAAAGGTTATTGTACTTTTTCAACAATTCCCATTTAAAATATACACATTTTAAATGAAATTTATTTATTGAACTGTTATAGGTGATATACGTTGGCTCTAGTTATTGAGTCGACAGCAAGCGTCGATTTATTGGCGACTTGACTGACTCTTAGAGTCTAAAGTAAATTTCAGGCAGGATTTAAAACCCATAGAAGTTTGATTTTACCATTTTCATGGCGTCTCAATTTTATTTTTATTTTTTTTAAAAAAAAATTCTCCTACTTATTGGCCGGAGGTCCACTCGGAAGCAATCTCTCTATTCGCCGAATAAAGAGAGGGATGACTTTCACTACTTTTGAGAGTGTTTTCACTCTGGGTGGAGAAATGACTTGTCTGTATTCTCGGATAGGGGAAGGATTGTTTACATCTCATCTCTATCATACACCACTTAGGTGGTATTGAGTTTTGTTGTTGTTGTTGTTGTTATAGGTGATATATAAAAACAAAAACAAAATATATTTTGGTGACATTTGGAGATTATAATAACAATAGTATATCGTATTTATATTTATCTTTATATTTATATTTATATTTATATTTACATTAATATTTATATTTATATTTATATTTATAATTTATAAATATATTAAATTGTGTAAGTCCACCTAGCATGGTATTGACTCAAATGAGCACTGTGTTATTGTTGAAATCGCAACATTTTTTTTCTTAGCGTAGGGACTAAATGTGTTAACCAACAACAATATATGGACAAATAATGTAAATGTTTAATTCTCTTAGAAACTGTAATAATAATAATAATAATAATAATAATAGTAGTAGTAGTAGTAGTAGTAGTAGTAGTAGTAGTAGTAGTAATAGTAATAGTAATAGTAATAGTAATAGTAATAGTAATAATAATAATAATAATAATAATAATAATAATAATAATAATAATAATAATAATAATAATAATAATAATAATTCAAATGATCAAAATTCTGCATTTGCCATAAAGAGAAATCAATGACACTACTAGTACAATGAGACATTTCTCTTTTAAGCCAATGTCACCTTCCAAGTATACATCCAAGATAAAAGGGGTAATGCAGGTATTTTCAGATGTTTTTGATTTCTAATTGCATCCATCCAATAAGGGAAAATGATAAAGTTGAAGGTCTCAAATGGCTACAAATTCAGGAGTCAGAGACCTGCACGGTCGACCCACGGTCGACCGTGAAGTGAGTCGCACGCATCCGGTAAATGATTATTATTATTATTATTATTATTATTATTATTATTATTATTATTATTATTGTTATTATTATTGTTATTATTATTATTATTATTATTACACGATAATTTACATGAAATGGGTTGTAAAGGTAGCAAACCCGAACCACACGACTATAAAGCTAAACTAATTAAGATACACGGTAGGATCGTTTAAACAAGTTAACCAATCAAGTTTTCGACCACGTGATTTATGGGATATCCACTCGAACGATTTGATTTAAAATTCATTTAATGCCATCAGTGAGTTCCATCCTTTATCATGAAATACCACTTTGTTGCGGTTTGACTAAATTAAAAAAACACACACCCATTCAATCGCTTACCAAACTTTTCTGCCTTGATGAAATTTCCCATGTATTTTCCCAACGATGAAATTTCAATGTATTTCTTAGATTAGATGTGGTTGCGATTGTTTTGAATTGTCAAGAATATAGAATATAGGTATGTGAGTACATGTATATATTTATTTGGATCTATTAGTCTATAACTTGTAATTAGGTCGACGAAGTTTATGATATGTGAGGTTAGACGTTAACTTGTTTGACTATACAAAGTCAAAAGTGATTACAAAGAATTTTTCAATTTTTGCTTTACGAGTGGACCCGTATTTGTATGCTCAACTACATGAAGTATTGTAATTGTAATTGTAATATATACTATCTCATATTAATTGTCTCCGGAAAAAAAACAAACACTTTAAAGAAATATCATAAAAGTATTATACTTTTCGTTTACTTTTCAGTTTTATCCTTAGTTTTTCATTCTCTTTTAATTCTATTCACATACATTAAGGGTATAACTGAACTTAATCTATCTATTCTTTTCTATTTATAATAGTGGATAATTAATTTGGAACATCCTAAAAAAGAATACTGGATAATAAATTACGGACGGAAGAAATTAGACTCAACTAGTTGTGGAGCCCTCGTTTCGCGCCGGGGGCTCCGTTTTGAATGCAAGTTAAAAAAAAAAGTCTTGATCTAGAATTTTTTTCGACATCTAACATTGAAAGGTTGTTTCTTTTGTGAAAGTTGCTTCTTTAAGAATGTTTTTCGACATCTTTTGTTAGCATTGAAAGGTTGTTCATTTTATGAAAGTTGCTTCTTTTATCGTTGAGGAAGAAAAGAGATAAAAAAAAAGTTATTTGATTTTTTTGTAAAAAAGAATTTTTTTCGACATCTTTTGGTAACATTGAAGGGTTGGTTTTTTTACGAAAGTTGCTTATTTTATCGTTGGGGACAAAAAAAAAAGGGGAGATGACGAAAATACCCATAGTTACTGTTGGTGAATAGTGAAAAGTGTTTTGTCTATTAGTATGTATATATATATAAATATAAATATAAATATAAATATACATAACATGGAATAAAGATATAAATGTACATAACTGTTTAATTTGATCTAATGGTTCTAAATCATTATTACTTTTAGATCTAAGGTTTATAATTTTAACATATTATCTTTTATTAAATTTGCTTTGCTAATATGATTTTTGTTATTATATATATATATATATATATATATATATATATATATATATATATATATATATATATATATATATATATATATATATATATATATATATATATATATATATATATATATATATATATATATATATATATATATATTTAATCAAGAGAGTAGCACTTTTTTGGGGGGAAGTGGGAAAAAGTAAATTTTTGTAGTTATTTTTGAAAATTTTTTTCAGGCATTAAGATAACATGAAAATATGAACATTTAAAAAAGAAATTTGTGATGAATGTTATTATTTTGGAGGAAAAATGCTCGAAGAAAAAAAAATGAAAACATGCATCATGAGTAATATTTTGCTTTCTGAGTTTTTTTTTAGGGTTTAAAAATTAGGGTTAAGTAATTAGGGTTTAGAAATTATGGTTCAAAAATTAGGGTTTAGCTATTAGGGTTTAGAAATTAGGGTTTAGAGTTTAGAAATTAGGGTTTATGGTTTAGAAATTAGGGTTTAGGGTTTAGAAATTAGGGTTTAGATTGAATTTTTAATACGAACGGTTTAGAGTTTAGAGTTTAGGTTTTAGGGTTTAGGTTTTAGGGTATAGGTTTTAGGGTTTTGAGTTTTGGGTTTAGGGACTAAACCCAAAACTCTAAACCTTAAACCCTGAACTCTAAATCGGGCTAAATTTTAAAAAAAAAAATCTTCATATAAGACGAAATAAAACAACATTCCAAAAATATTATGAGGAATAGCATTACTCATGATGAATGTTATCAATTATTTCTCCGAATGTTTCCCGCCTAAATAATAACATTAATCACAAAGTGTCTTTTTTAAATGTTCATATTTTCACCTAAACTTGATGTTTGAAAAAAAATATTCGAAAAAATGAAAAAAATTTACTTCCCCTAAAAAAAGTGCTTTCCTCTTGATTATGACACTATATATATATATATATATATATATATATATATATATATATAGTGTCATAATCAAGAGGGAAGCACTTTTTTGGGGGAAAAGTTGGGGGAAGTAATTTTTTTTTATTTTTTTTTAATTTTTTTTCAAGGAATAAGATCACATGAAAATATGAATATTTAAAAAAAGACACTTTGTGATAAATGTTATTATTTTGGCGGGAAAATGCTTGAAGAAATAAATTATAATATTCATTGCAATGAATGTTTTGCTTCTGAGTTTTTCTTAAGGGGTTAGAAATTAGGGTTTAGTAATTAGGGTTTAGAAATTAGGGGGTAAAAAATTAGAGTTTAGCTATTGGGGTTTAGAAAATAGGATTTTGGGTTTAGAAATTAGGGTTTAGGGTTTAGATATTATGGTTTAGATTGAATTTTTAACACGAAAACTTTAGAGTTTATGGTTTAGGGTTTTGGGTTTATGGACTAAACCCAAAACACTAAACCTTAAACTCTAAATCGGGCTAAATTTAAAAAAAAAAAAAAAACACTTCACACAAGATGAAAACAAAATGATGCAAATAAACTCTAATTAAAACATTACTCATGATGAATGTTATCAATTATTTCTTCGATCGTTTTCCCGCCTAAATAATAACATTCGTCACAAAGTGTCTTTTTTAAATGTTCATAGTTTCACCTAAACTTGATATTCGGAAAAAAAATTCGAAAAAAACGAAAAATATACTTCCCCCCACTTCCCCCCAAAAAAATGCTTCTCTCTTGATGATGACCCTATATATATATATATATATATATATATATATATATATATATATATATATATATATATATATATATATATATATATATATATATATATATATATATATATATATATAAGGTGTTCCCATCTGTTGAGTCCCCAAAATAATTAAGGATTTAATTATGACAAAACAGCAATATGTACAATAAAATGTTATGTGCAGCCATCATAGGTTTATTAATGTATATATAGCATTTGTTGCTATGTCGAGTGTTCTCGTATGCTGCCTTGCCTACCAGCACAAGGTAGACAATATTCTTCATTCAGCACATGATGAATGCCCAAAAAATTATAAAGAGCAAGTGAACCAGCAAAGAAGAACCAGCATAGCTGGTAGCAGCATACAACACTTAGACATTTATGATCTATTACAAGCATAGTAGTTTCCTGAGTGGTCTACATCAATTTTACTTTTCAACAGAAGTCAAAGACAAAGTTGAATAGAAAAGGACACGTATCGGCGGATCACAGGTGACCTTACAAGACCACGTGAGAATGCAGAAGTTTAACGCATGTGCAGACATGTGTAATTCTTTGTCAACACCTAGTGAACCCAACATTCTATTAGTTTATTCAAATAGTGGTGCCAAACTGAATTGGGGTGTTCCTGCAAATAGCTACCAGAGAGGAAAGAAGACAGCACCCTCTCTGATGCAGTTGTCCCCATAAGTACAGATATCCTATGTACCAGTGGACAATAGATCAATTACACGGATAAAAGGACCACTATAAATAGAAGTATTCACTATTGTAATATTTAATGGTGTGGGTTTATTTAAATAGAGTCCAAACGTGTAATAGCTTTAAGATATCCTCTTTAGCTATAATTAGGTGTAATACGTAATCAACCAACTATTATTCCGCCAAGAACAGTTGTGATTCTTTATGATTTATATCAATAAAGAATAACCGTTAAAAATTACCGTTGACTCTCATTTAAATTATCTGCTTGAATACTCAATTGCTGTAACACTTAAGTTAATTGAAAAGAATTGTAGTCACCCCCTACAATACTCCTGTTGTTAATCAAGGGACCAACAACTGGTATCAGAGCTTCAGTCTTGATAATTTCATATCTTGGATCTGAATTCTCTCATGGCTGCATACACTAATACAGCTTACCTTGAAAATGGTCCTTCCAACAGACTAGGGGTGTTCATCTGTTCGATTTTTAGTTTTTCGGTTTATTCGGTTCGGTTTTTTCGGTTTTGAAACTTATAAATCAAAACCAAAAACCAAACTGAAACAAAAGTTTAAATATCAAAACCATAACCAAAACCGAACCAAAAACTGAATTTGATTTAAGTTTGGTTTAGCTAAAAGCGAAAATCACTAAAAACAAAAATCCTAACCAGCATAAACTTACATATAAATTAGGAATAACGGTTGTGGAATTAATTTAAGTATATATGGTATATAACATGTTTATTGTTTAATAATAATGTAATAATACATCAAATATAATATAAATACATAAATATTATAATTATAAATATGTTTTAGAATGTTATTAATTTGAATTCGGTTTTCGGTTAACCAAATTTAAAATTTTCAAAACCAAAAACTGAATAACGAATTCGGTTTCGGTTTCGATCGATCTGAAAACCGATAAAAAAATTCGGTTTGGTTTTTTTTGTTTGGATTCGATTCGATATTCGGTTTATTCGATTTGAAACTAAATGGTACACACCCCTACAATAGACCACCTAAATTTTATGAAGACGAATATGAAACCTGGAAGGCTGGGTTCATGTTTCACCTTGAGTCTATTAACTCACTTATGCCTGGAATTACTGCAAATGGCCCCTATATCCCTGTTGGAACAGTTGATGATGTTCTACCTACTGAAGACACTCCTGCCATTCCTGGTAGAGAGGATGTCCTTCCCCCATCTAGATGGGAGGCTGAGGACAAACGTCGTGTTGGACTTGACCCTAAGATCAAAACCATGATAGCAATAACATTACCTAACCATATGTTCAAACTGATTAAGGAAAAACCAACTGCTAAGGCCATTTTAGACTATCTTGATGTCACCTATGATGGTAAGGATGAATTTAGGCAAAATAAGATAATAGCTTTGAAAAGAGAATATGAGATGTTCTTTGCGTACAAGAGTGAGAACCTTAAACAAACCTTCATTAGGTTTAACTCCTTAGTTGCTGACCTGGATAGTTTGAAAATCAAGTATACTGATTTTGAATAGGTCAACAAATTCATTGACTCATTGCCTGCTAAATGGAAACCTGTCACTGACCCACTAAGAACCACACATACCTTAAAGAACTTTGACATATCATCACTATATGGTACACTTTGGAACCATGATATGGCGGAAGCAAAACTTGAACTTAACTTGAAAGAAAACTTTAAGTCTGCCCCACCACTTCAAAAACTGTAAAGTCAGATGATACTGCTCTTGTTGCTGCTGCTAAAAAGAAAGCTCAAAAAGCTTCACTGGTTCAAAAGCTAATGGAAGAAGAAGAGGCAGCTGAAGATGATGAGGGTAGTGGTACTGGGTCTGAAGAAAGCAGTGATGATGATAATGTTGAAGGGTTTGCTGAAGGGATGGATTTACTGGCTAAGCAGTTCAAGAAATTCAACCATAGTATGACCAATAAGCCATACAAAGTAAGCAAGAAACCAAGTGCTAGGTATTGTAGTAAATCAGTCAACGGCCCCAAATCTGAGTGTTACAATTGTGGGAAGGTAGGACACTTTGCATCTGAATGCATGTCCAGAGGACCCCCTACACATACTAGCTTTTTTTCTAAAGCTGAGAAGTACAAGAACAAGTACAAAGCTATGAAGGCCCAAATGAAAGAAAAATCAAAGACTGAGAAGAAAGAGAAGAAACCAGTAAAGGTGCTAGTTGCTGAACATCATGATTGGGATGAAACCAGTCCATCTTCCTTTTCTGATAGTGAAATTGATGAGGATTGTCCTGGTTATGCTACTGGTAAAAAGCTGTGTTTGATAGCCAGAGAGGTAGAGGAGTTTGATGAGGAAGAAAGTAGTAGTACATTTTTAGCTAATATGAGGGAAGTTGATCTGAAAAAGGATTCACCTCAATGGAAATCTGAAATGCTGTATAAGGCGGATAACTTTTGAACTTATACTGATGATGAAAAAGCTGAAATGTTTGACTATCTAAGAATTAACTTAAGTAGAGGCAGCAAACGTGAAGAAGTTTTCAAAACTGAAATTAAATCTTTAAATGAAAAACTTAAATGCAAATCTGATGAAATTAAGATCTTGAAAGGTGAAATTTTCAAACTTGAGAAACAAAACTATGCTTTAAAATCTCTTCACTCAGATGCAGCAGTAGTCAAGAACCAACTTACTGACCTTAAAAAGGCGGTAGCCTCTTATTGTACACCTGCTCAACGCACAGCCAAGTGTGTTAATGAGAAGGTGTCTACCCAAGTTGAGGCATTTTTTGCTGGTGACTATGTTGCTGCTGCTGCTCATGCTGAAGTCACTTTCATGGACCCTGTTCTTGAAACTGATCCTGATGTTGTCTTACGAAAAAATACTTTTGCTAAAATAGTTAATGGTAATAATGTTTTCACAAATGAGTTTGTGAGATCTACTGCTAACCCACCACCTACCATGAAAGAGATTATGGAGGATGAAGAAAGAGCAAGAGAAGCCAGCACCTCAATTGATGAGACTACTTACCCCTCAAGCATCTACTACATGACTCCAAAAGAAGGGAAGTCACTGAAAATAATTGAAGAAATTCAAAATCAGCTGATTCCTCTTCATGTTCGAATTCCACGAGTACTGAGCCTGCTGATGACAATCATACTGGTCAACCAGTAGTTGCAGACAAGCCAGTAAAACCCAACGCTGGTAAGTTTAAGGCAGCTGTTAAGATTCGTACTGGTCAACCATTATCAGCCAAGAAACCAACATCTTCCCACATTGGTACGTCAAATGACAAAGGCAAAGCAGTATACTATGATTATGGTACTTGCTCCAAAAGGAAATCAACTGATAAAGGAAAAGCCAAAGTAGACCAAATCGTGGAATCATGTAATGGGTTGTCTATCACGGAAATAATGACTGTCAAGCTTTACTAGCTCATAAAGGCTATTGCTCAAAGCCAGCCACAATTTCAGACACCCATCAGATCTATGTATGACCAGTCACCAAGACCAAAAGTGAGAAAATGCTACAAATGTGGCAGCAAAGATCACTTAGCTAACCAGTGTACTCAAACCCAGACCCCCTCTGCTATTGCCTCTTCAAGCAGACCAACAGAAAGGAAGAGATCATAAAAAATGATCCTTTCAGAACCCATCCTTATATGGGTTCCCAAAAAGACTTAATCTCTTAGCTACTGTGCAGGGCATTCGAAATAAGCAAATCTGGTATCTCGACAGTGAATGTTCGAGACATATGACCAGATGTAAGTCCCTACTGAGGGACTATCAGGAAAAAGATGGTCCAATTATTTCTTATGAAGATAATTCGTTGGGTTACACAAAGGGTTTTTGTAGTGACCCGAACTTTTCCATGTTTATATATATATTAAATGAAATTGTTATTTACATGATTAAGTGTTTCTAACATGTTAAGCAATCAAACTTGTTAAGACTTGATTAATTGAAATAGGTTTCATATAGACAATTGACCACCCAAGTTGACCAGTGATTCACGAACGTTAAAACTTGTAAAAACTATACGATGACATATATATGGTTATATATATAGTTAACATGATTTTATTATAAGTATGTATCTAATTAGGTATTTTAACAATGAGTTATATACATAAAAATGAGACTATTAATTTAAGAAACTCGAAAACGATATATATAACGATTATCGTAATAACAACGTCTTACTAGGTACATATGAATCATATTAAGATATTGATACACTTGGTTAATTATGTTAAATGATAAGTAAATATATTATTAAGTGTATTAACAATGAAATACATATGTAAAAATAAGACTACTAACTTAATGATTTCGAAACGAGACATATATGTAACGATTATCGTTGTAACGACATTTAACTGTATATACATCATACTAAGATATATTATATATCATAATATCATGATAATATAACAATTTAACATCTCATTTATTATAATAAACAATGGGTTAACAACATTCAACAAGATCGTTAACCTAAAGGTTTCAAAACAACATTTACATGTAACGACTAACGATGACTTAACGACTCAGTTAAAATGTATATACATGTAGTGTTTTAATATGTATTCATACACTTTTGAAAGACTTCAAGACACTTATCAAAATACTTCTACTTAACAAAAATGCTTACAATTACATCCTCGTTCAGTTTCATCAACAATTCTACTAGTATGCACCCGTATTCATACTCGTACAATACACAGCTTTTAGATGTATGTACTATTGGTATATACACTCCAATGATCAGCTCTTAGCAGTATATGTGAGTCACCTAACACATGTGGGAACCATCATTTGGCAACTAGCATGAAATATCTCATAAAATTACAAAAATATGAGTAATCATTCATGACTTATTTACATGAAAACAAAATCACATATCCTTTATATCTAATCCATACACCAACTACCAAAAACACCTACAAACACTTTAATTCTTCAATTTTATTCATCTAATTGATCTCTCTCAAGTTCTATCTTCAAGTTCTAAGTGTTCTTCATAAATTACAAAAGTTCTAGTTTCATAAAATCAAGAATACTTCCAAGATTGCAAGTTTACTTCCAAGTTTTCTAAATCCATTCCAAGTAATCATCCAAGATCAAGAAACCTTTGTTACTTACAGTAGGTTATCTTTCTAATACAAAGTAATAATCATATTCAAACTTTAATTCAATTTCTATAACAATAACAATCTTATTTCGAGTGGAAATCTTACTTGAAATTGTTTTCGTGTCATGATTCTGCTTCAAGAACTTTCAAGCCATCCAAGGATCCTTTGAAGCTAGATCTATTTTTCTCATTTCCAGTAGGTTTATCCAAGGAACTTGAGGTAGTAATGATGTTCATAACATCATTCGATTCATACATATAAAGCTATCTTATTCGAAGGTTTAAACTTGTAATCACTACAACATAGTTTAGTTAATTCTAAACTTGTTCGCAAATAAAAGTTAATCCTTCTAACTTGACTTTTAAAATCAACTAAACACATGTTCTATATCTATATGATATGCTAACTTAATGATTTAAACCTGGAAACACGAAAAATACCGTAAAACCGGATTTACGCCGTCGTAGTAACACCGCGGACTGTTTTGTGTTAGTTAATTAAAAACTATGATAAACTTTGATTTAAAAGTTGTTATTCTGAGAAAATGATTTTTATTATGAACATGAAACTATATCCAAAAATTATGGTTAAACTCAAAGTGGAAGTATGTTTTCTAAAATGGTCATCTAGACGTCGTTCTTTCGACTGAAATGACTACCTTTACAAAAACGACTTGTAACTTATTTTTCCGACTATAAACCTATACTTTTTCTCTTTAGATTCATAAAATAGAGTTCAATATGAAACCATAGCAATTTGATTCACTCAAAACGTATTTAAAATGAAGAAGTTATGGGTAAAACAAGATTGGATAATTTTTCTCATTTTAGCTACGTGAAAATTGGTAACAAATCTATTCCAACCATATCTTAAACAACTTGTATTGTATATTATGTAATCTTGAGATACCATAGACACGTATACAATGTTTCGACCTATCATGTCGACACATCTATATATATTTCGGAACAACCATAGACACTCTATATGTGAATGTTGGAGTTAGCTATACAGGGTTGAGGTTGATTCCAAAATATATATAGTTTGAGTTGTGATCAATACTGAGATACGTATACACTGGGTCATGGATTGATTCAAGATAATATTTATTGATTTATTTATGTACATCTAACTGTGGACAACTAGTTGTAGGTTACTAACGAGGACAGCTGACTTAATAAACTTAAAACATCAAAATATATTAAAAGTGTTGTAAATATATTTTGAACATACTTTGATATATATGTATATATTGTTATAGGTTCGTGAATCAACCAGTGGCCAAGTCTTACTTCCCGACGAAGTAAAAATCTGTGAAAGTGAGTTATAGTCCCACTTTTAAAATCTAATATTTTTGGGATGAGAATACATGCAGGTTTTATAAATGATTTACAAAATAGACACAAGTACGTGAAACTACATTCTATGGTTGAATTATCGAAATCGAATATGCTCCTTTTTATTAAGTCTGGTAATCTAAGAATTAGGGAATAGACACCCTAATTGACGCGAATCCTAAAGATAGATCTATTGGGCCTAACAAACCCCATCCAAAGTACCGGATGCTTTAGTACTTCGAAATTTATATCATATCCGAAGGGTGTCCCGGAATGATGGGGATATTCTTATATATGCATCTTGTTAATGTCGGTTACCAGGTGTTCACCATATGAATGATTTTTATCTCTATGTATGGGATGTGTATTGAAATATGAAATCTTGTGGTCTATTATTACGATTTGATATATATAGGTTAAACCTATAACTCACCAACATTTTTGTTGACGTTTAAAGCATGTTTATTCTCAGGTGAATACTAAGAGCTTCCGCTGTTGCATACTAAAATAAGGACAAGATTTAGAGTCCATGTTTGTATGATATTGTGTAAAAACTGCATTCAAGAAACTGATTTCGATGTAACATATTTGTATTGTAAACCATTATGTAATGGTCGTGTGTAAACAGGATATTTTAGATTATCATTATTTGATAATCTACGTAAAGCTTTTAAACCTTTATTTATGAAATAAAGGTTATGGTTTGTTTTAAAAATGAATGCAGTCTTTGAAAAACGTCTCATATAGAGGTCAAAACCTCGCAACGAAATCAATTAATATGGAACGTTTTTAATCAATAAGAACGGGACATTTCAGTTGGTATCCGAGCGTTGGTCTTAGAGAACCAGAATTTTGCATCAGTGTGTCTTATCGAGTTTGTTAGGATGCATTAGTGAGTCTGGACTTCGACCGTGTTTACTTGAAAAAAAAAAAAAAGATTGCTTAACAAATTTTGTTGGAAACTATATATTTTTAACATGTGAATATTATGTGATATATTAATCTCTTAACGTGTTTGATATTATGTGATAGATGTCTACCTCTAGAAAAAGTCCCATTGACTCGCCTAATAATAATGAAGAGTCAAATGTAAATTGGAATGATTCGTGGACTGATTCACAAGTTCCCGAAGAGGAACCGGAAGAAGAGTCGGAACCGGAAGAAGAATCGGAACCGGAAGAAGAAATAGAACCAGTGGGGAAAATAATAAAACGGTTAAGTAGAAGAAAATCCTCAACCAACCGACCAAATTTAATTATGGTCAATGGTGTTTCCGCCAAGGAAGCAAAGTATTGGGAGGATTACTAATTCTCCGATGAATCGGATCCCGACAAGGGAAAGGGCATAAAAATAGAGAAATTTGATTCCAAACCCGATGAACTTTATATGTATCGTCAACACCCGTATTTCTTAAGTTGTGACAATAACCCAGGAACCTCTAAACCACCAGGTTTTTCTAAGCCAATGTGGAAAACGACGGCTCGTATAAGGGGAACATCATATATCCCTAGAAACTTGGCAAAACGAACCAAAATCGAAGAAGAAGAAACGAGCGAGTCGGAATAAGACAGTTGTATCCGTGTGGTGTAATATATGTAATATAGTGTGTTTATGCTTTATGATATATGTAAAAATTGCTTGTATTAATAAGTATTTTTTTTATGAATCTAACTCTTGTCTATTTTACAGTATAAAAACACAAAATGGATAGACAACCCAATATTTTAAGAGACCTACCCGGAGACATGATTGATGAAATCTTGTCTAGAGTCGGTCAGAATTCCTTGGCACAACTATTTAAGGCGAGATCAGTTTGTAAGATATTCGAAGAACGTTCCAAGAATGCCTTGGTTTATAAAAGGCTTTCGTTCGAAAGATGGGGGATATCACATTGGAAAATCCATAAGTTACGATGTGTTTACTTTGACGCATATATTGCGGGGAACCCAAATGCTATTTTACGCAACGGGTTAAGAAATTATTTTGACTCAATATATCCGAATATAGGACTTCATGATTTAGAAAAAGCGGCTAACATGCAACATAAAGAAGCATGTTATGCTTACGGGTTAGTAATGTTTGCTTCTCACCAAAGTGAGAACAAGAACATCGGGCTACAACTATTAAATAAAATGTTCCCACAAGTGACGGAGTCGGTAATTGGGGTAAGAAATGAGGTTTTTAGGTTATTACGAGACTGTTGGTCATTACGTAACCCTCGTCCCTTTGACGACGTTACAACACGCTGTCTTATCAACGGCCATAACGGTTATGTTCCACAAGACCAAGGATGGGAAGTAGTCCTAGTAAAACCAGAATGCATGACTTGTTTCTGGACGTATGAATTACGTGTCTTTATTGCCTTTGCTGAATGACTTGTGTACTAGCTAGAATTATCTTCACAACTATCTTGTATCAAAGTTATTGTGTGCTATATTTCATGCTTTATGTAAAATAAGCGGTATTGTAAGTTTGTAAAAAATTGTATAAAAGTTTGAACGCGAAATATTATTATAATCAGTTTTTCATATAGAATTGTAGTAGTTGAATTGTATATTAGCTACTAAGTATGAACTTAACGGGTAGGTACTACCCGAATTTAAACTTATAAAACGCTAATATGAAGAAAAAGCTTTTATAAATGAGTTCATATTATGCTACGAATTACTATTAACTACTCTTAATATTCTGTATGATTAACTTGTTCCATTTGACTATTTTGAAGGAAATGGCACCGACTACTCGACACACCATGAATATGAATGAAGAGGAATTCCGTACTTTTCTAGCTTCAAACATAGCCGCAGTACAGGCTGCGCTACATGTAGTGACCCGAACTTTTCCATGTTTATATATATTAATTGAGATTGATATTTACATGATTAAATGTTTCCAACATGTTAAGCAATCAAACTTGTTAAGACTTGATTAATTGAAATATGTTTCATATAGACAATTGACCACCCAAGTTGACCGGCGATTCACGAACGTTAAAACTTGTAAAAACGACATGACGATATATATATATATATGGATATACATATGGTTAACATGAGATTATTATAAATAAGTATCTCCATAAGTATATTAACAATGAGTTATATACATATAAACAAGACTACTAACTTAAGGATTTCGAAACGAGACATATATGTAACGATTATCGTTGTAACGATATTTAAATGTATATATATCATATTAAGATATATTAATATATCATAATATCATGATAATATAATAATTTAACATCTCATTAGATATAATAAACAATGGGTTAACAACATTAATTGAGATCGTTAACTTAAAGGTTTCAAAACAACACTTACATGTAACGACTAACGATGACTTAACGACTCAGTTAAAATGTATATACAAGTAGTGTATTTAGATGTACTAAAATACTTTTGGAAGACTTCAAGACATATATCAAAACACTCATACTTAACAAAAATGGTTACAGTTACTTTTCCATTCTTTTCTTTCATCAAGAATTCTAGTCGTATTCTTACCCTTATTATACACAGCTTCAAAACGTACTTACTATGAGTATATACCAATAGGAACTAGCATGGGATTCCACTCTTGATTATGTCATGTATGACTAATCAATTTTAACTTCTACCATGAGCTAGTCAACTAACTAGAACTCCTTTTAACCCCACTCACCACTCACCAATTACCACTCATCATTCACTCCATTTCACTTCCAATTCTCTTTCTAATTCTCTCTCAACACACACACACACTATTATGAATTTATTTTTCCAGTATTTAATCATCATCTTCATCAAAAATCACTTCAAGAATCAAGCTATAATCATCATAGGAAGAACACTTCAAGAACACTTCAAAAATCCCTTCAAGTTTACTAATTTACTTCCAAGCTTTCTAATCCATTCCAAGTAATCATCTAAGATCAAGAAACCTTTGTTATATACAGTAGGTTATCTTTCTTATTCAAGGTAATATTCATATTCAAACTTTGATTCAATTTCTATAACTATAAACTATCTTAATTCGAGTAAAAATCTTACTTGAACTTGTTTTTGTGTCATGATCCTACTTCAAGAACTTTCAAGCTATCCAAGATCCTTTGAAGCTAGATTATTTCTTGTCACTTCCAGTAGGTTTACCTACTAAACTTGAGGTAGTAATTATGTTCATAACATCATTCGATTCATATATATAAAACTATCTTATTCGAAGGTTTAAACTCGTAATCACTAGAACATAGTTTAGTTAATTCTAAACTTGTTCGCAAACAAAAGTTAATCCTTCTAACTTGACTTTTAAAATTAACTACACACATGTTCTATATCTATATGATATGCTAACTTAATGATTTAAAACCTGGAAACACGAAAAACACCGTAAAACCGGATTTACGCCGTCGTAGTAACACCGCGGGCTGTTTTGGGTTAGTTAATTAAAAACTATGATAAACTTTGATTTAAAAGTTGTTATTCTGAGAAAATGTTTTTTATTATGAACATGAAACTATATCCAAAAATTATGGTTCAACTCAAAGTGGAAGTATGTTTTCTAAAATAGTCATCTAGACGTCGTTCTTTCGACTGAAATGACTACCTTTACAAAAATGACTTGTAACTTATTTTTCCAACTATAAACCTATACTTTCTATTTAGATTCATAAAATAGAGTTCAATATGAAACCATAGCAATTTGATTCACTCAAAACGGATTTAAAATGAAGAAGTTATGGGTAAAACAAGATTGGATAATTTTTCTCATTTTAACTACGTGAAAATTGGTAACAAATCTATTCCAACCATAACTTAATCAACTTGTATTGTATATTATGTAATCTTGAGATACCATAGACACGTATACAATGTTTCGACCTATCATGTCGACACATCTATATATATTTTGGAACAACCATAGACACTCTATATGTGAATATTGGAGTTAGCTATACAGGGTTGAGGTTGATTCCAAAATATATATAGTTTGAGTTGAGATCAATACTGAGATACGTATACACTGGGTCGTGGATTGATTCAAGATAATATTTATCGATTTATTTCTGTACATCTAACTGTGGACAACTAGTTGTAGGTTACTAACGAGGACAGCTGACTTAATAAACTTAAAACATCAAAATATATTAAAAGTGTTGTAAATATATTTTAAACATACTTTGATATATATGTATATATTGTTATAGGTTCTTTAATCAACCAGTGGCCAAGTCTTACTTCCCGACGAAGTAAAAATCTGTGAAAGTGAGTTATAGTCCCACTTTTAAAATCTAATACTTTTGGGATGAGAATACATGCAGGTTTTATAAATGATTTACAAAATAGACACAAGTACGTGAAACTACATTCTATGGTTGAATTATCGAAATCGAATATGGCCCTTTTTATTAAGTCTGGTAATCTAAGAATTAGGGAACAGACACCCTAATTGACGTGAATCCTAAAGATAGATCTATTGGGCCTAACAAACCCCATCCAAAGTACCGGATGCTTTAGTACTTCGAAATTTATATCATATCCGAAGGGTGTCCCGGAATGATGGGGATATTCTTATATATATGCATCTTGTTAATGTCGGTTACCAGGTGTTCACCATATGAATGATTTTTATCTCTATGTATTGGATGTGTATTGAAATATGAAATCTTGTGGTCTATTGTTACGATTTGATATATATATAGGTTAAACCTATAACTCACCAACATTTTTGTTGACATTTAAAGCATGTTTATTCTCAGGTGAATACTAAGAGCTTCCGCTGTTGCATACTAAAATAAGGACAAGATTTGGAGTCCATGTTTGTATGATATTGTGTAAAAACTGCATTCAAGAAACTGATTTCGATGTAACATATTTGTATTGTAAACCATTATGTAATGGTCGTGTGTAAACAGGATATTTTAGATTATCATTATTTGATAATCTACGTAAAGCTTTTTAAACCTTTATTTATGAAATAAAGGTTATGGTTTGTTTTAAAAATGAATGCAGTCTTTGAAAAACGTCTCATATAGAGGTCAAAACCTCGCAACGAAATCAATTAATATGGAACGTTTTTAATCAATAAGAACGGGACATTTCAGTTGGTATCCGAGCATTGGTCTTAGAGAACCAGAAAATTTGCATTAGTGTGTCTTATCGAGTTTGTTAGGATGCATTAGTGAGTCTGGACTTCGACCGTGTTTTCTTTAAAAATGATTGCTTAACATTTTTGTTGGAAACTATATATTTTTACCATATGAATATTATGTGATATATTAATCTCTTAACGTGTTTGATATTATGTGATAGATGTCTACCTCTAGAACAAGTCCCATTGACTCACCTAATAATAATGAAGAGTCAAATGTAAATTGGAATGATTCGTGGACTGATTCACAAGTTCCCGAAGAGGAACCAGAAGAAGAGTCGGAACCGGAAGAAGAATCGGAACCGGAAGAAGAATCGGAACCGGAAGAAGAAATAGAACCGGTGGGGGAAATAATAAAACGGTTAAGTAAAAGAGAATCCTCAACCAACCGACCAAGGTTAATTATGGTCAATGGTGTTTCCGCCAAGGAAGCAAAATATTGGGAGGATTACTAATTCTCCGATGAATCGGATTCCGACGAGAATTCCGATGATGTTATAGAAATTACCCCAACTGAATTTAAAAAGACAAAAGAAAATAATAAGGGAAAGGGCATAAAAATAGAGAAATCTAATTCCAACCCCGATGAACTTTATATGTATCGTCAACCCCCGAAGTCCTTAAGTTGTAACAATGACCCAGGAACCTCTAAACCACCAGGTTTTTTCTAAACCAATGTGGACAACGACGGCTCGTATTAGGGGAACATCATATATCCCTAGAAACTTGGCAAAACGAACCAAAACCGAACAAGAAGAAATGAGCGAGTCGGAATAAGATAGTTGTATTCCTGTGGTGTAATATATGTAATATAGTGTGCTTATGCTTTATGATATATGTAAAAATTGCTTGTATTAATAAGTATTTTTTTTATGAATCTAACTCTTATCTATTTTACAGTATAAAAACACAAAATGGATAGACAACCCAATATTTTAAGAGACCTACCCGGAGACATGATTGATGAAATCTTGTCTAGAGTCGGTCAGAATTCCTCGGTACAACTATTTAAGGCGAGATCAGTTTGTAAGACATTCGAAGAACGTTCCAAGAATGCCTTGGTTTATAAAAGGCTTTCGTTCGAAAGATGGGGGATATCACATTGGGAAATCCATAAGTTACGATGTGTTTACTTTGACGCATATATTGCGGGGAACCCAAATGCTATTTTACGCAACGGGTTAAGAAATTATTTTGACTCAGTATATCCGAATATAGGACTTCGTGATTTAGAAAAAGCGGCTAACATGCAACATAAAGAAGCATGTTATACTTACGGGTTAGTAATGTTCGCTTCTCACCAAAGTGAGAACAAGAACATCGGGCTACAACTATTAAACAAAACGTTCCCACAAGTGACGGAGTCGGTAATTGGGGTAAGAAATGAGGTTTTTAGGTTATTACGAGACTGTTGGTCATTACGTAACCCTCGTCCCTTTGACGATGTTACAACACGCTGTCTTATCAATGGCCATAACGGTTATGTTCTACAAGACCAAGGATGGGAAGTAGTCCTAGTAAAACCAGAATGCATGACTTGTTTCTGGACGTATGAATTACGTGTCTTTATTGCCTTTGCTGAACGACTTGTGTACTAGCTAGAATTATCTTCACAACTATCTTGTATCAAAGTTATTGTGTGCTATATTTCATGCTTTATGTAAAATAAGCGGTATTGTAAGTTTGTAAAATATTGTATAAAAGTTTGAACGCGAAATATTATTACAATCAGTTTTTCATATAGAATTGTAGTAGTTGAATTGTATATTAGCTACTAAGTATGAACTTAACGGGTAGGTACTACCCGAATTTAAACTTATAAAACGCTAATATGAAGAAAAAGCTTTTATAAATAAGTTCATATTATGCTACGAAATACTATTAACTACTCTTAATATTCTGTATGATTAACTTGTTCCATTTGACTATTTTGAAGGAAATGGCACCGACTACTCGACACACCGTGAATATGAATGAAGAGGAATTCCATACTTTTCTAGCTTCAAACATAGCAGCAGTACAGGCTGCGCTACATACCAACTATAACCTTGGATCTGGAAGTACAGGAAATCGTGTAGGATGCACCTACAAAGAATTCACTGCCTGCAAACCTTTGGAATTTGATGGAACCGAAGGACCGATAGGATTGAAACGGTGGACCGAGAAGGTCGAATCGGTGTTTGCCATAAGTAAGTGTACTGAAGAGGACAAAGTGAAGTACACTACGCATACCTTCACAGGTTCTGCGTTAACATGGTGGAATACCTATCTAGAGCAAGTGGGACAAGATGATGCGTACGCACTACCGTGGTCAGCATTCAAGCACTTGATGAACGAGAAGTACCGTCCCAGAACCGAGGTCAATAAGCTCAAGACAGAACTTAGAGGGTTACGAACCCAAGGATTTGATATTACCACGTACGAAAGACGATTCACAGAATTGTGCCTATTGTGTCCGGGAGCATTCGAAGATGAGGAAGAGAAGATCGACGCGTTTGTGAAAGGATTACCGGAAAGAATCCAAGAAGATATAAGTTCACACGAGCCCGCCTCCATACAACAGGCATGTAGAATGGCTCACAAACTAGTGAACTAGATTGAAGAAAGAATTAAAGAACAAACTGCTGAAGAGGCCAATGTGAAGCAAGTCAAAAGAAAGTGGGAGGAAAACGGTGATAAGAATCACCAATACAACAACAACAGCAATTACAACAATAATCGCAACAATTATCCCAACA
Organism: Rutidosis leptorrhynchoides; assembly: GCF_046630445.1. NCBI lineage: Eukaryota > Viridiplantae > Streptophyta > Magnoliopsida > Asterales > Asteraceae > Rutidosis > Rutidosis leptorrhynchoides. The sequence continues at coordinate 234,555,278 of NC_092335.1, forward strand.
ATCGCAACATCAATCGCAACTACAACAAACGGCCCAACAACAACAACAACAACAACAACAGCAATTACAACAATCATCCCAACAACAATAATAACCGCAACAACAACAACAATCAGAAGCAGCTATGCCAAAGGTGTGAATAGAACTGCAAAGCCAATTACAAGAACTTTTAGAGCGTGGTTTCATTCGACCAATCACATCACCATGGGGAGCTCCTGTTTTGTTTGTCAAGAAGAAAGATGGTACATTCAGGTTGTGTATCGACTACCGAGAGTTGAACAAACTTACCATCAAGAACCGCTACCCACTACCGAGAATCGACGAATTATTTGATCAACTACAAGGCTCGTCTATTTATTCAAAGATTGACTTACGTTCCGGGTATCATCAAATGCGGGTGAAAGAAGATGATATTCCAAAGACCGCTTTCAGAACACGTTACGGTCATTACGAGTTTATGGTCATGCCGTTTGGTTTAACTAATGCACCAGCTGTGTTCATGGACCTTATGAACCGAGTGTGTGGACCATACCTTGACAAGTTTGTCATTGTTTTCATTGATGACATACTTATTTACTCAAAGAATGACCAAGAACATGGTGAACATTTGAGAAAGGTGTTAGAAGTATTGAGGAAGGAAGAATTGTACGCTAAGTTTTCAAAGTGTGCATTTTGGTTGGAAGAAGTTCAATTCCTCGGTCACATAGTGAACAAAGAAGGTATTAAGGTAGATCCGACAAAGATAGAAACTGTTGAAAAGTGGGAAACCCCGAAAACGCCGAAACACATACGCCAGTTTTTAGGACTAGCTGGTTACTACAGAAGGTTCATCCAAGACTTTTCCAGAATAGCAAAACCCTTGACTGCATTAACGCATAAAGGGAAGAAATTTGAATGGAAGGATGAACAAGGGAAAGCGTTCCAGTTATTGAAGAAAAAGCTAACTACGGAACCTATATTGTCATTGCCTGAAGGGAATGATGATTTTGTGATTTATTGTGACGCATCAAAGCAAGGTCTCGGTGGTGTATTAATGTAACGAACGAAGGTGATTGCTTATGCGTCTAGACAATTGAAGATTCACGAACAAAATTATACGACGCATGATTTGGAATTAGGCGCGGTTGTTTTTGCATTAAAGACTTGGAGGCACTACTTATATGGGGTCAAAAGTATTATATATACCGACCACAAAAGTCTTCAACACATATATAATCAGAAACAACTGAATATGAGGCAGCGTAGGTGGATTGAATTGTTGAATGATTACGACTTTGAGATTCGTTACCACCCGGGGAAGGCAAATGTGGTAGCCGACGCCTTGAGCAGGAAGGACAGAGAACCCATTCGAGTAAAATCTATGAATATAATAATTCACAATAACCTTACTACTCATATAAAGGAGGCGCAACAAGGAGTTTTAAAAGAGAGAAATTTAAAGGATGAAATACCCAAAGGATCGGAGAAGCATCTTAATATTCGGGAAGACGGAACCCGGTATAGGGAACTGGTACTTAGAGAAGCTCATAAAACCAGATACTCAATACATCCTGGAATGGGGAAGATGTACAAGGATCTCAAGAAACATTTTTGGTGGCCGGGTATGAAAGCCAATGTTGCTAAATACGTAGGAGAATGTTTGACGTGTTCTAAGGTCAAAGCTGAGCATCAGAAACCATCAGGTCTACTTCAACAACCCGAAATCTCGGAATGGAAATGGGAAAACATTACCATGGATTTCATCACTAAATTGCCAAGGACTGCAAGTGGTTTTGATACTATTTGGGTAATAGTTGATCGTCTCACCAAATCAGCATACTTCCTGCCAATAAGAGAAGATGACAAGATGAAGAAGTTAGCACGACTGTATTTGAAGGAAGTCGTCTCCAGACATGGAATACCAATCTCTATTATCTCTGATAGGGATGGCAGATTTATTTCAAGATTCTGGCAGACATTACAGCAAGCATTAGGAACTCGTCTAGACATGAGTACTGCCTATCATCCACAAATTGATGGGCTGAGCGAAAGGATGATACAAACGCTTGAATACATGCTACGAGCATGTGTTATTGATTTCGGAAATAGTTGGGATCGACATCTATCGTTAGCAGAATTTTCCTACAACAACAGCTACCATTCAAGCATTGAGATGGCGCCGTTTGAAGCACTTTATGGTAGAAAGTGCAGGTCTCCAATTTGTTGGAGTGAAGTGGGGGATAGACAGATCACGGGTCCGGAGATAATACAAGAAACTACCGAGAAGATCATCCAAATTCAACAACGGTTGAAAACCGCCCAAAGTTGACAAAAGATCTACGCTGACATTAAAAGAAAAGATATAGAATTTGAAATTGGAGAGATGGTCATGCTTAAATTTGCACCTTGGAAAGGCGTTGTTCGATTTGGTAAACGCGGGAAATTAAATCCAAGGTATATTGGACCATTCAAGATTATTGATCGTGTCGGACCAGTAGCTTACCGACTTGAGTTACCTCAACAACTCGCGGCTGTACATAACACTTTCCACGTCTCGAATTTGAAGAAATGTTTTGCTAAAGAAGATCTCACTATTCCGTTAGATGAAATCCAAATCAACGAAAAATTTCAATTCATCGAAGAACCCGTCGAAATAATGGATCGTGAGGTTAAAAGACTTAAGCAAAACAAGATACCAATTGTTAAGGTTCAATGGAATGCTCGTAGAGGACCCGAGTTCACCTGGGAACGAGAAGATCAGATGAAGAAGAAATACCCGCATTTATTTCCAGAAGATACGTCAACACCTCCAACTGCTTAAAATTTCGGGATGAAATTTATTTAACGGGTAGGTACTGTAGTGACCCGAACTTTTCCATGTTTATATATATATATTAAATGAAATTGTTATTTACATGATTAAGTGTTTCTAACATGTTAAGCAATCAAACTTGTTAAGACTTGATTAATTGAAATAGGTTTCATATAGACAATTGACCACCCAAGTTGACCGGTGATTCACGAACGTTAAAACTTGTAAAAACTATACGATGACATATATATGGTTATATATATAGTTAACATGATTTTATTATAAGTATGTATCTCATTAGGTATTTTAACAATGAGTTATATACATAAAAATGAGACTATTAATTTAAGAAACTCGAAAACGATATATATAACGATTATCGTAATAACAACGTCTTACTAGGTACATATGAATCATATTAAGATATTGATACACTTGGTTAATTATGTTAAATAATAAGTAAATATATTATTAAGTGTATTAACAATGAAATACATATGTAAAAATAAGACTACTAACTTAATGATTTCGAAACGAGACATATATGTAACGATTATCGTTGTAACGACATTTAAATGTATATACATCATACTAAGATATATTATATATCATAATATTATGATAATATAACAATTTAACATCTCATTTGTTATAATAAACAATGGGTTAACAACATTCAACAAGATCGTTAACCTAAAGGTTTCAAAACAACATTTACATGTAACGACTAACGATGACTTAACGACTCAGTTAAAATGTATATACATGTAGTATTTTAATATGTATTCATACACTTTTGAAAGACTTCAAGACACTTATCAAAATACTTCTACTTAACAAAAATGCTTACAATTACATCCTCGTTCAGTTTCATCAACAATTCTACTCGTATGCACCCGTATTCGTACTCGTACAATACACAGCTTTTAGATGTATGTACTATTGGTATATACACTCCAATGATCAGCTCTTAGCAGCCCATGTGAGTCACCTAACACATGTGGGAACAATCATTTGGCAACTAGCATGAAATATCTCATAAAATTACAAAAATATGAGTAATCATTCATGACTTATTTACATGAAAACAAAATCACATATCCTTTATATCTAATCCATACACCAACGACCAAAAACACCTACAAACACTTTCATTCTTCAATTTTCTTCATCTAATTGATCTCTCTCAAGTTCTATCTTCAAGTTCTAAGTGTTCTTCATAAATTCCAAAAGTTCTAGTTTCATAAAATCAAGAATACTTCCAAGATTGCAAGTTTACTTCCAAGTTTTCTAAATCCATTCCAAGTAATCATCCAAGATCAAGAAACCTTTGTTACTTACAGTAGGTTATCTTTCTAATACAAGGTAATAATCATATTCAAACTTTAATTCAATTTCTATAACTATAACAATCTTATTTCGAGTGGAAATCTTACTTGAAATTGTTTTCGTGTCATGATTCTGCTTCAAGAACTTTCAAGCCATCCAAGGATCCTTTGAAGCTAGATCTATTTTTCTCATTTCTAGTAGGTTTATCCAAGGAACTTGAGTTAGTAATGATGTTCATAACATCATTCGATTCATACATATAAAGCTATCTTATTCGAAGGTTTAAACTTGTAATCACTAGAACATAGTTTAGTTAATTCTAAACTTGTTCGCAAATAAAAGTTAATCCTTCTAACTTAACTTTTAAAATCAACTAAAAACATGTTCTATATCTATATGATATGCTAACTTAATGATTTAAAACCTGGAAACACGAAAAATACCGTAAAACCGGATTTACGCCGTCGTAGTAACACCGCGGGCTGTTTTGGGTTAATTAATTAAAAACTATGATAAACTTTGATTTAAAAGTTGTTATTCTGAGAAAATGATTTTTATTATGAACATGAAACTATATCCAAAAATTATGGTTAAACTCAAAGTAGAAGTATGTTTTCTAAAATGGTCATCTAGACGTCGTTCTTTCGACTGAAATGACTACCTTTACAAAAACGACTTGTAACTTATTTTTCTAACTATAAACCTATACTTTTTCTGTTTAGATTCATAAAATAGAGTTCAATATGAAACCATAGCAATTTGATTCACTCAAAACGGATTTAAAATGAAGAAGTTATGGTTAAAACAAGATTGGATAATTTTTCTCATTTTAGCTACGTGAAAATTGGTAACAAATCTATTCCAACCATAACTTAATCAACTTGTATTGTATATTATGTAATCTTGAGATACCATAGACACGTATATAATGTTTCGACCTATCATGTCGACACATCTATATATATTTCGGAACAACCATAGACACTCTATATGTGAATGTTGGAGTTAGCTATACAGGGTTGAGGTTGATTCCAAAATATATATAGTTTGAGTTATGATCAATACTGAGATACGTATACACTGGATCGTGGATTGATTCAAGATAATATTTATACATTTATTTCTGTACATCTAACTGTGGACAACTAGTTGTAGGTTACTAACGAGGACAGCTGACTTAATAAACTTAAAACATCAAAATATATTAAAAGTGTTGTAAATATATTTTGAACATACTTTGATATATATGTATATATTGTTATAGGTTCGTGAATCAACCAGTGGCCAAGTCTTACTTCCCGATGAAGTAAAAATCTGTGAAAGTGAGTTATAGTCCCACTTTTAAAATCTAATATTTTTGGGATGAGAATACATGCAGGTTTTATAAATGATTTACAAAATAGACACAAGTACGTGAAACTACATTCTATGGTTGAATTATCGAAATCGAATATGCCCCTTTTTATTAAGTCTGGTAATCTAAGAATTAGGGAACATATACCCTAATTGACGCGAATCCTAAAGATAGATCTATTGGGCCTAACAAACCCCATCCAAAGTACCGGATGCTTTAGTACTTCGAAATTTATATCATATCCGAAGGGTGTCCCGGAATGATGGGGATATTCTTATATATGCATCTTGTTAATGTCGGTTACCAGGTCTTCACCATATGAATGATTTTTATCTCTATGTATGGGATGTGTATTGAAATATGAAATCTTGTGGTCTATTGTTACGATTTGATATATATAGGTTAAACCTATAACTCACCAACATTTTTGTTGACGTTTAAAGCATGTTTATTCTCAGGTGAATACTAAGAGCTTCCGCTGTTGCATACTAAAATAAGGACAAGATTTGGAGTCCATGTTTGTATGATATTGTGTAAAAACTACATTCAAGAAACTGATTTCGATGTAACATATTTGTATTGTAAACCATTATGTAATGGTCTTGTGTAAACATGATATTTTAGATTATCATTATTTGATAATCTACGTAAAGCTTTTTAAACCTTTATTTATGAAATAAAGGTTATGGTTTGTTTTAAAAATGAATGCAGTCTTTGAAAAACGTCTCATATAGAGGTCAAAACCTCGCAACGAAATCAATTAATATGGAACGTTTTTAATCAATAAGAACGGGACATTTCAGTTTTGGTACATTAACAAATGAGAATGTTACATTTACTAATGTGACATATGTCGTTGGGCTTAAACACAATTTACTCAGCATAAGCTAACTGACAAACAAAAGAAAGAGAGTCCAAGTCAGAAGTAAAATTGGCACTATTTTTTATAAGACAGGGAAGCCACTGCTGACAGCAAAAAGACATGAGAACATATATCAAATTGACATGAACATAACAGTCACAACAACTGATACTTGTTTTTATTCAAAGGCAGCAAACAACCTCAAGTGGTTATGGCACAAGTGACTCTCACATCTCAACTTTAAAGATATTCATAAACTCTCAAGTAAAAGTTTATTGTCTGGGCTACCCACTATGTCTTATGTGAAGGACAAATTGTGTACTGGTTGTGAAAAAAGGAAGCATCACCATGAATCATTCAAGTCAAAGCAGATTTTATCTGTTGAGAAACCATTTCACTTACTTCATATGGATCTTTTTGGTCCTGTTAACATAGCCAGCTGCAGTGGGAAGAGGTATACACAGGTTGTTGTTGATGAATATTCCAGATACACTTAGGTATTCTTTTTGAAGCAAAAGAATAGAGTTATTGAATGGGAAATTGGTGAAGCAGCTAAGAAGTGATCATGGTACAGAATTCAGAAATACAACATTGGAAGAATTTTGTGCTGACAAAGGAATTTCACAAAACTTTTCTGCTGTGAGAACACCTCAACAAAATGGTGTTGCAGAAAGAAGAAATAGAACTCTCACTGAAGCAGCAAGATTTATGTTGGCTGAGTCTGGGTTGAAAAATTCTTACTTGGCAGAAGTTGTGAATACTGCCTGTTTTACCCAGAATAGATCTTTAATAGTGAAAAGACATCAGAAGACTGCTTATGAAGTTCTCAAAGGAAGAAGACCCTCAATTTCATTTCTTCATGTATTTGGCACTTCATGTTTTATTCTAAACAATAGAGACCAGCAGGGCAAGTTTGATGCTAAAGCTGATGAAGGAATATTTCTTGGATATTCTAACATGTCAAATGCATATAGGGTATAAAACAAGATAAGGGAATGTTTTAAAGAATCCATTAATGTTACATTTAATGAAACTGTCCCCACATTATCTTCTGGTCAAGAAGATGAGGATTTACTATTTGAGGACCCTACTCAGCAAGCTCTAGATGACGAAGAAGAACCAGCAACAACTCCCTCACCAATCCAGGCTGCTGGATTCTCTAAAGATGAGATGGAATATTCTGTTCCATCTGTGTCTAAACTAAGTGGACCTACTGGCTCTAGTGAAGTACTACAACTTAAGCAGAGGTCTACTGGTTCTGAATTATCACAAGTTGGTAATGGTTCCACTAATAATGAACAGTAGTCCCCTATTGCTGTGCACACTGATGAACCAACTGATGATCAAGATGTTGTGTGTTTCACAACAAACTTACATGTTCATAACACTAGATGGACTAGGGAGCATCCAATTGAGTAGGTTATTGGTAATCTAGCTAGTGGTGTTAAAACAAGAAGACACGTAACCACCAACTTTTGTATGGATGTTAATTTTGTGTCAACCATTGAATCTACATGTCCTGAAGAAGCAATGAAAGATCTAAGCTGAGCAGGAGCTATGCAAGAAGAAATCTCCCAGTTTGATAGGAATAAAGTATGGACATTGGTACTCAAACCTGATGATGATGAAAAGAAAATTATTGGTACCAAGTGGGTGTTTAAGATTAAGATGGATGAAGATGGGATTGTGATCAGAAACAAAGCTAGATTGGTAGTTCAAGGATTTAGGCAAGAAGAAGGGTTGGATTATGGAGAAACATATTCACCAGTGGCTAGGATGGAAGCTACCAGATTATTCTTGGCATATGTTGCTAAGATGAACTCTAAGGTGTTCCAGATGGATGTTAAATCTGCATTTCTCAATGGGAAGCTGCAAGAAGTCTATGTCTAGCAGCCACCAGGTTTTGTAAGCAGTTAATATCCAGACTATGTCTAAGAGTTAGACAAAGCTCTTTATGGCTTAAAACAGGCCCCTAGAGCATGGTATGAGACACTTTATGTGAAATGTCCCATTCATATTAATTATAAACGTTCCATATTAATTGATTTCGTCGCGAGGTTTTGACCTCTATATGAGACGTTTTTCAAAGACTGCATTCATTTTTAAAACAACCATAACCTTTATTTTATCGATAAAGGTTTAAAAAGCATTACGTAGATTATCAAATAATGATAATCTAAAATATATCGTTTACACACGACCATTACATAATGATTTACAATAAAAATATATTACATCAAAATAAGTTTCTTATATGCAGTTTTTACACAATATCATACAAGCATGGACTCCAAATCTTGTCCTTATTTTAGTATGCAACAGCGGAAGCTCTTAATAATTACCTGAGAATAAACATGCTTAAAACGCCAACAAAAATGTTGGTGATTTATAGGTTTAACCTATATATTATTAAATCATAATAATAGACCACAAGATTTTATTTTTCCGTAAATATACATCTCATATCAGGCATTTCGCAAACTGCATAGAGATAAAAATTCATTCATAGTTGAACACCTGGTAACAAACGTTAACTTAATGCATAGAATATCCCCAAAACAGAACCTCTCGTCTGTAAAATAATCTCGAAGTACTAAACCATCCATAACCTGAATGGGGGTTGTTAAGCCGAATAGATCTATCTTTAGGATTCGCGTCAATTAGGGGCCATTTCCCTAATTCTTAGGCTACCAGACTTGAAGGGCGATATTTGGTTTAATAATCCAACCATAGAATGCAGTTTCGCATACTTGTGTTTATTTTGTAAAACATTTATAAAACTGCATGTATTCTCATCTCAAAAATATTAGATTTTAAAAATGGGACTATAACTCACTTTCACAGATTTTTACTTCGTCGGGAAGTAAGACTTGGTCACTGGTCGATTGACGGACCTATAACAAATATGTACATATATATATATCAAAGTATGTTCAAAATACATTTACCACATTTTTAATACATTTTATTGTTTTAAGTTTATTAAGTCAGCTGTCCTCGTTAGTAACCTACAACTAGTTGTCCACAGTTAGATGTATAGAAATAAATTGATATATATTATCTTGAATCAATCCACGGCCCAGTGTGTACACGTCTCAGGCTAGATCACAACTCAAAGTATATATATTTTTGGAATCAACCTCAACCCTGTATAGCTAACTCAAACATTACTGCATATAGAGTGTCTATGGTTGTTCCAAATAATATATATACATGGGTCGATATGATATGTCAAAACATTTGCATACGTGTCTATGGTATCCCAAGATTACATAATATATTAGAATACATGTATAATAAAATATAAGTTAGCTAGGATATGATTGATATAGATTTGTTACCAATTTTCACGTAGCTACAACAAGCAAAATTATCCAATCTTGTTTTACCCATAACTTCTTCGTTTTAAATCCGTTTTAAGTGATTCAAGTTTCTATGGTTTTATATTGAACTTAAGTTTATGAATCTAAACAGAAAAATTATAAGTTTATAGTCAAAAATACAGGTTACAATTCAATATTATAAGAGGTAGTCATTTCAGTCGAAAGAACGACGTCTTGATGACCATTTTGAAAAACATACTTTCACTTTGAGTTTAACCATGATTTTTGGATATAGTTTCATGTTCATAAGAAAAATCATTTTTTACAGAAGAACAACTTTTAAATCAAAGTTTATCATAGTTTTTAATTAACTAACCCAAAACAGCCCGCGGTGTTACTACGACGGCGTACATCCGGTTTTACGGCGTTCTCTGTGTTTCCAGGTTTTAGATCATTAAGTTAGCATATCATATAGATATAGAACATGTGTTTAGTTGATTTTTAAAAGTCAAGTGAGAAGGATTAACTTTGTTTGCGAACAAGTTTAGAATTAACTAAACTATGTTCTAGTGATTACATGTTCAAATCTTCGAATAAGAAAGTTTTATATGTATGAATCGAATGATGTTATGAACATCATTACTACCTCAAGTTTAGTAGGTAAACCTACTGGAAGTGACAAGAAATGATCTAGCTTCAAAGGATCTTGGATGGCTTGAAAGTTCTTGAAGTAGAATCATGACACGAAAACAAGTTCAAGTAAGATTATCACTCGAATTAAGATAGTTATAGTTATAGGAATTGAATAAAAGTTTATATATGAGTATTAACTTGATTTAGAATGATATCTTACTATAAACAACAAGGATTTCTTAAGGTTGGATGATCACTTTACAAGATTGGAAGTGAGCTAGTAAACTTGGAAGTATTCTTGATTTTATGAAACTAGAACTTGTAGAATTTATGAAGAACACTTAGAACTTGAAGATGGAACTTGAGAGAGATCAATTAGATGAAGAAAATTGAAGAATGAAAGTGTTTGTAGGTGTTTTTGGTCGTTGGTATATGGATTAGATATAAAGGATATGTAATTTTGTTTTCATGTAAATAATTCATGAATGATTTATAATATTTTTGTAATTTTGTGTAATCATTCATGCTAGTTGCCAAATGATGGTTCCCACATGTTTAATGACTCACATGGGCTACTAAGGAGCTGATTATTGAGTATATATACCAATAGTATATACATCTAGAAGCTGTGTATTGTACGAGTACGAATACGGGTGCATACGAGTAAAATTGTTGATGAAAATGAACGAGAATGTAATTGTAAGCATTTTTGTTAAGTAGAAGTACTTTGATATGTGTCATGAAGTCTTTCAAAAGTGTATTAATACATCTTAATACACTACATGAATATATACATTTTAACTGAGTCGTTAAGTCACCGTTAGTCATTACATGTAAGTGTTGTTTTAAGACCTTTAAGTTAACGATCTTGTTAAATGTAATTAATCCATTGTTATTATACTTAAATGAGATGTTAAATTATTACATTATCATGATATTATAATGTATGAATATATCTTAATATGATATATATAGATTAAAATGTCGTTACAACGATAATCGTTACATATATGCCTCGTTACGAAATTCTTAAGTTAGTAGTCTTGTTTTACATATGTAGTTCATTGTTAACACACTTAATGATATACTTAATTATCATTTTATCATGTTAAGCATAGTGTATCAATATCTTAATATGATTCATATGTAATTAGTAAGACGTTGTTATAACGATAATCGTTATATATATCGTTTCGAGTTTCTTAATTCAATAAACTCATTTTTATGTATATCACTCATTGCTAATATACTTAGTGAGATACTTACTTATCATAATCTCATGTTAACCATATATATATCCATATATATATATCATCATGTAGTTTTTACAAATTTTTAACGTTCGTGAATCGCCGGTCAACTTGGGTGGTCAATTGTCTATATTAAGCACATTTCAAATAATCAAGTCTTAACAAGTTTGATTGCTTAAAATGTTGGAAACATTTAATCATACAAATATAGTTTTTATTTAATATATAACATGAAAAAGTTCGGGTCACTACAGTACCTACCCGTTAATTAAATTTCGTCCCGAAATTTTAAGCAGTTGGAGGTGTTAACGCATCTTCTGGAAATAGGTGCGGGTATTTCTTCTTCATCTGATCTTAACGCTCCCAGGTGAACTCGGGTCCTCCACAAGTATTCAATCTAACCTTAACAATTGGTATCTTGTTTTGCTCAAGTCTTTTAACCTCACGATCCATTATTTCGACGGGTTCTTCAATGAATTGAAGTTTTTCGTTGATTTGGATTTTGTCTAACGGAATAGTGAGATCTTCTTTAGCAAAACATTTCTTCAAATTCGAGACGTGGAAAGTGTTATGTACAGCCGCGAGTTATTGAGGTAACTCAAGTCGGTAAGCTACTGGTCTGACACGATCTATAATCTTGAATGGCCCGATGTATCTTGGATTTAGTTTCCCCAGTTTACCAAATCGAACAACACCTTTCCAAGGTGAAACCTTAAGCATGACCATCTCTCCAATTTCAAATTCTATATCTTTTCTTTTAATGTCCGCGTAGCTCTTTTGTCGACTTTGGGCGATTTTCAACCGTTGTTGAATTTGGATGATCTTCTTGGTAGTTTCTTGAATTATCTCTGGACCCGTAATCTGTCTATCCCCAACTTCACTCCAACAAATCGGAGACCTGCACTTTCTACCATAAAGTGCCTCAAATGGTGCCATCTCAATACTCGAGTGTTAACTGTTGTTGTAGGAAAACTCTGCTAACGGTAGGTGTCGATCCTAACTGTTTCCAAAATCAATAACACATGCTCGTAGCATGTTTTCAAGCGTTTGTATCATCCTTTCGCTCTGCCCATCAGTTTGTGGATGATAGGCAGTACTTATGTCTAGATGAGTCCTTAATACTTGTTGCAACATCTGCCAGAATCTTGAAACAAATCTGCCATCCCTATCAGAGATAATAGAGACTGGTATTCCATGTCTGGAGACCACTTCTTTCAAGTATAGTCGTGCCAACTTCTCCATTTTATCATCTTCTCTCATTGGCAGAAAGTGTGCTGACTTGGTGAGACGATCGACTATTACCCAAATAGTATCATAACCACTTGCAGTCCTTGGCAATTTAGTAATGAAATCCATGGTAATATTTTCCCATTTCCATTCTGGGATTTCGGGTTGTTGAAGTAGACCTGATAGTTTCTGATGCCCAGCTTTGACCTTGGAACACGTCAAACATTCTCCTATGTATGTAGCAATGTTGGCTTTTATACCCGGCCACCAAAAGTGTTTGTCGAGATCTTTGTACATCTTTCCTGCTCTGGGATGTATTGAATATCTGGTCTTATGTGCTTTCTTAAGTATCTTTCCTCTCACATCTCCAAAATTTGGTACCCAAATTCTTTCAGCCCTATATCGGGTTCTGTCTTCCCTAATATTAAGATGTTTCTCCGATCCTCTGGGTATTTCATTCTTCAAATTCCCTTCGTTTACAACTCCCTGTTGCGCCTCCTTTATTTGAGTAGTAAAGTTAGTACGAATAATTATATTCATAGCTTTTACCCGTATAGGTTCTCTGTCCCTTCTACTCAAAGCATCTGCTACCACATTCGCCTTCCCCGGGTGGTAACGAATCTCGAAATCGTAATCATTTAATAACTCAATCCACCTACGCTGCCTCATGTTCAGTTGTTTCTGATTAAATATGTGTTGGAGACTTTTGTGGTCGGTATATATAATACTTTTGACCCCATATAAATAGTGCCTCCAAGTCTTTAATGCAAAAACAACAGCGCCTAATTCCAAATCGTGTGTCATATAATTTTGCTCGTGAATCTTCAATTGTCTAGACGCATAAGCAATTACCTTCATTCGTTGCATTAATACACAACCGAGGCCTTGCTTTGAGGCATCACAATATATCACAAAATCATCATTCCCTTCAGGCAATGACAATATAGGTGACGTAGTTAACTTTTTCTTCAACAATTGAAACGCTTTTTCTTGTTCATCATTCCATTCAAATTTCTTCCCTTTATGCATTAATGCAGTCAAGGGTTTTGCTATTTTGGAAAAATCTTGGATGAATCTTCTGTAGTAACCAGCCAGTCCTAAAAATTGGTGTATATGCTTCGGAGTTTTAGGGGTTTCCCACTTTTCAACGGTCTCAATCTTTGCCGGATCCACCTGAATTCCTTCTTTGTTCACTATGTGACCGAGGAATTGAACTTCTTCCAACCAAAATGCACACTTTGAAAACTTAGCATACAGTTTTTCTTTCCTCAACAACTCTAGAACTTTTCTCAAATGTTCTTCGTGCTCTTGATCATTCTTTGAGTATATAAGTATGTCATCAATGAAAACAATGACAAACTTGTCGAGATATGGCCCACACACACGGTTCATGAGGTCCATGAACACAGCTGGTGCATTAGTCAATCCAAACGGCATAACCATAAACTCGTAATGACCGTAACACGTTCTGAAAGCAGTCTTCGGAATATCGTCCTCCTTCACCAGCATTTGATGATACCCAGAACGTAAATCAATCTTCGAATAAACTGATGAGCCTTGTAATTGATCAAATAAGTCGTCAATTCTCGGTAGTGGGTAACGGTTCTTGATGGTAAGTTTGTTCAACTCTCGGTAGTCGATACACAACCTGAATGTACCATCCTTCTTTTTGACAAACAAAACAGGAGCTCCCCATGGTGATGTACTTGGTCGTATGAAACCACGCTCTAGAAGTTCTTGTAATTGGCTTTAAAATTCCTTCATTTCACTGGGTATGAGTCTGTATGGAGCACGAGCTATTGGTGCAGCTCCCGGTACAAGATCTATTTGAAATTCAACGGATCGGTGTGGAGGTAATCCCGATAATTCTTTCGGAAATACATCGGGAAATTCTTTTACGACGGGAACATCATTGATGCTCTTTTCTTCAGTTTGTACATTCTCGACGTGTGCTAGAACAGCATAGCAACCCTTTCTTATTAGCTTTTGCGCCTTTAAATTACTAATAAGATTTAGCTTCGCGTTGCTCTTTTCTCCGTACACCATTAAGGGTTTTCCTTCTTCTCGTACAATGCGAATTGCATTTTTGTAACATACGATCTCTGCTTTCACCTCTTTCAACCAGTCCATGCCGATTATCACATCAAAACTCCCTAACTCTACTGGTATTAAATCAATCTTAAACATTTCGCTACCCAGTTTAATTTCTCGATTCCGACATATATTATCTGCTGCAATTAATTTACCGTTTGCTAATTCTGGTATAAACTTATTATCCAAAGGCGTCAATGGAAAACTTAATTTAGCACAGAAATCCTTACTCATATAGCTTCTATCCGCACCCGAATCAAATAAAACATAAGCAGATGTATTGTCAATAAGAAACGTACCCGTAACAAGCTCCGAGTCTTCCTGCGCTTCAACCGCATTAATGTTGAAGACTCTTCCTCGGCCTTGCCCATTATTATCCCCCTGATTTGGACACATATTTTTGTAATGGCCCTTCTTCCCGCATCCGAAACAGGTAATGTTGGCATAACTTGTTCCGGCATTATTTGTTCCCTTAGCCATTAATCCGTAGATTTTGCACCATGGCCCTTTCTATTACACTTAGTACACACTACTGTACAGAGCCCAGTTGGATGGTATCCTTCACATCTCTGGCCGAATTTCTGCCTCTTGTTGTTATTGTTGGGATTGTTGTTGTTGCGGTTGTTATTGTTGTTGAAACGGTTGTTGTAGTTGTTGCTGGGGTGGTTGTTGTTGTTGCGTTTGTTGTTGCGAAAATTGGTGCGATTGTAGTTGTGATTGTTGGGTTGATTATTGAAATTATGACCCTTGTCACTGGTTTCTTCCCATTTCCTCTTGACTTGTTTCGTATTGGCTTCTTCGGCCGCCTGTTCTTTAATCCTTTCCTCAATTTGATTTATAAGTTTATGAGCCATTCGACTTGCCTTTTGTATGGAGGCGGGCTCGTGTGAACTTAAATCCTCTTGGATACTTTCCGGTAACCTTTTTACAAATGCGTCGATTTTCTCTTCTTCATCTTCGAACGCTCCCGGACATAATAGGCACAACTCTGTGAATCGTTGTTCGTACGTGGTAATATCAAACCCTTGTGTTTGTAACCCTCTAAGCTCTACCTTAAGCTTATTGACCTCGTTTCTGGGACGATACTGCTCGTTCATTAAGTGTTTGAATGCTGACCACGATAGTGTGTAAGCAGCATCTTGTCCCACCTGTTCTAGATAAGTGTTCCACCATGTTAACGTAGTACCCGTGAAGGTATCCGTAGCGTACTTTACTTTGTCTTCTTCAGTGCACTTACTTATGGCAAACACCGATTCAACCTTCTCAGTCTACCGTTTTAATCCGATTGGACCCTCGGTTCCATCGAATTCCAAAGGTTTACAGGCAGTGAATTCTTTGTAGGAGCATCCTACACGAGTTCTCGTGGCGTTAGTTCCATTGCTGGATTCAGAGTTATTGTTATTTTGCATCGCAGCCTGTACTGCGACTATGTTTTCTGCAAGGAAAGCACGGAAGTCTTCCTCGCTCATGTTCAAATTCTCACGAGTCGTCGGTGCCATTTCCTTCAAAAATAGCCCAAAAGAATTAAGTTAATCATATAGAATATTAAGAGTAGTCAATAGTATTTCGTAGCATAATATGAACTCATTTATTAAAGCTTTTTCTTCATATTAGCATTTTATAGTTTTAATTCGGGTAGTACCTACCCGTTAAGTTCATACTTAGTAGTTAATATACCATTCAACTACTACAATTCTATATGAAAAACGGATTATAATAATATTTCGTGTTCAAACGTTTATATAATATTTTACAAACTTACAATACCGCTATAATACATATAGCATGAAATATAGCACACAATAACTTTGATACAAAATAGTTGTGACAACAATCCTAGTTAATACGCAAGTCGTTCAGCAAAGGCAATAAAAACACGTAATTCATAAGTCCAGAAACAAGTCATGCATTCTGGTTTTACTAAGACTACTTCCCATCCTTGGTCTTGTGGATCATAACCGTTGTGGCCGTTGACAAGACAGCATGTTGTAACGTCGTCAAAGGGACGAGGGTTTCGTAATGTCCAACAGCCCCGCAATAATCTAAAAACCTTGTTTCTCACCCCAACTACTGAATCCGTCACTTGTAGGAAGGTTTTATTTAATAGTTGTAATCCGATGTTCTTTTTCTCACTTTGGTAAGAAGCGAACATCACTAACCCGTAAGCATAACATGCTTCTTTATGTTGAATGTTAGAAGCTCTTTCTAACTCACGAAATCCTATGTTGGGATATGTTGAATCAATATAGGTTCTTAACCCGTAGCGTAAAATTGCATTTGGGTTCCCCGCATTTAACGCTTTAAAGAAAATACGGCGTAACTTACGGTCTCCCCAATGTGATATACCCTACCTATCAAAGGAAAGCCTTTTATAAACTAAGGCATTTCTGGAAAGTCTTTCAAATGTTTGACAAGTTAATTTCGCCATAACTAATTGTGCTGATGAATTCTGACTGACTTTAGACAAGATTTCATCAATCATATCCTCTGGTAGGTCTTCTAAAATATTCGGTTGTCTACCCTTAACCTCCATTTTGTATTTTTATACTGTAAAAATAGACGAGGGTTAGATTTATAAAAGATAATTAACAAATAATACAAGCAATTTTTACATTTATCATAAAAGCACAAGCACACTATACTACATATATTACACAACATGATTACAACTCTTTAATCTGACTCACTCGTTTCTTCTTCTTCTGACTTGGTTCGTTTTGCTAATTTCCTAGGGATATATGGTGCTCCCCTAATACGAGCTGTCATTTTCCACAATGGTTTAGAAAAACCTGGTGGTTTAGAGGTTCCCGGGTTATTGTTACAATTTAGGAAATACGGATGTTGCCGTTACATATAAAGTTCATCGGGGTTGGAATCAGGTTTCTCTATTTTTATACCTTTTCCCTTATTATTTTCTTTTGCTTTATTAAATTGGGTCGAGGTAATTTCTATAACATCATCGGAATCCTCATCGGGATCCGATTCATCGGAAAATTGGTAATCTTCCCAATATTTTCCTTCCTTGGCGGAAACACCATTGACCATTATTAACTTTGGTCCATTGGTTGAGGATTTTCTTTTATTTAATCGATTTACTGTAGGTATCAATATTTCTTCCTCCGGAACCGCTTCTTCTACCGATTCCTCTTCTTCTGGTTCCTCCTCTTCCGGTT
This sequence comes from Rutidosis leptorrhynchoides, assembly GCF_046630445.1. Classification (NCBI taxonomy): domain Eukaryota; kingdom Viridiplantae; phylum Streptophyta; class Magnoliopsida; order Asterales; family Asteraceae; genus Rutidosis; species Rutidosis leptorrhynchoides. The sequence continues at coordinate 234,573,311 of NC_092335.1, forward strand.
CCTCTTCTTCCAGTTCCTCCTCTTTCGGTTCCTCTTCAGAAATTTGTGAATCTTCCCAAAATATATTCGACTCTTCATTAATATTAGGTAAGTCAATGGGATTTGTACTAGAGGTAGACATCTATCACACAATATCAAACACGTTAAGAGATTAATATATCACATAATATTTACATGTTACAATATGTCGTTTCCAACAAAAAAATATTAAGCAATCGTTTTTGAAGAAAACACGATAGAAGTCCAGATTCACTAATGCATCCTAACAAACTCGATAAGACACACTAATGCAAATTTTCTAGTTCTCTAAGACCAACGCTCGGATACCAACTGAAATGTCCTGTTCATATTGATTATAAACGTTCCATATTAATTGATTTCGTCGCAAGGTTTTGACCTCTATATGAGACGTTTTTCAAAGACTGCATTCATTTTTAAAACAACCATAACCTTTATTTTATCGATAAAGGTTTAAAAAGCATTACGTAGATTATCAAATAATGATAATCTAAAATATATCGTTTACACACAACCATTACATAATGGTTTACAATAAAAATATATTACATCAAAATAAGTTTCTTGAATGCAGTTTTTACACAATATCATACAAGCATTGACTCCAAATATTGTCCTTATTTTAGTATGCAACAGCGGAAGCTCTTAATAATCACCTGAGAATAAACATGCTTAAAACGTCAACAAAAATGTTGTTGAGTTATAGGTTTAACCTATATATTATCAAATCATAATAATAGACCACAAGATTTCATTTTTCCATAAATATACATCTCATATCAGGCATTTCGCAAACTGCATAGAGATAAAAATTTATTCATATGTTGAACACCTGGTAACCGATGTTAACTTAATTCATAGAATATCCCCAAAACAGAACCTCTCGTCTGTATAATAATCTCGAAGTACTAAACCATCCATAACCTGAATGGGGGTTGTTAAGCCCAATAGATCTATCTTTAGGATTCGCGTCAATTAGGGGCCATTTCCCTAATTCTTAGGCTACCAGACTTGAAGGGCGATATTCGGTTTAATAATCCAACCATAGAATGTAGTTTCGCATACTTGTGTCTATTTTGTAAAATATTTATAAAACTGCATGTATTCTCATCCCAAAAATATTAGATTTTAAAAATGGGACTATAACTCACTTTCACAGATTTTTACTTCGTCGGGAAGTATGACTTGGCCACTGGTAGATTCACGAACCTATAACAAATATGTACATATATATCAAAGTATGTTCAAAATATATTTACAATATTTTTAATACGTTTTACTGTTTTAAGTTTATTAAGTAAGCTGTCCTCGTTAGTAACCTACAACTAGTTGTCCACAGTTAGATGTACATAAATAAATCGATATATATTATCTTGAATCAATCCACGACCCAGTGTATACATGTCTCAGGCTAGATCACAACTCAAAGTATATATATTTTTGGAATCAACCTCAACCCTGTATAGCTAACTCAAACATTACTGCATATAGAGTGTCTATGGTTGTTCCAAATAATATATATACATGGGTCGATATGATATGTCAAAACATTTGAATACGTGTCTATGGTATCCCAAGATTACATAATATATTAGAATACATGTATAATATAATATAAGTTAGCTAGGATATGATTGATATAGATTTGTTACCAATTTTCACGTAGCTACCACAAGCAAAATTATCCAATCTTGTTTTACCCATAACTTTTTCGTTTTAAATCCGTTTTGAGTGATTCAAGTTGCTATGGTTTCATATTGAACTTAAGTTTATGAACCTAAACAGAAAAAGTATAAGTTTATAGTCAGAAATACAGGTTACAATTCAATATTATAAGAGGTAGTCATTTCAGTCGAAAGAACGACGTCTTGATGACCATTTTGAAAAACATACTTCCACTTTGAGTTTAACCATGATTTTTGAATATAGTTTCATGTTCATAAGAAAAATCATTTTTTCCAGAAGAACAACTTTTAAATCAAAGTTTATCATAGTTTTTAATTAACAAACCCAAAATAGCCCGCGGTGTTACTACGACGGCGTACATTCGGTTTTACGGTGTTCTTCGTGTTTCCAGGTTTTAAATCATTAAGTTAGCATATCATATAGATATAGAACATGTTCAAATCTTCGAATAAGAAAGTTTTATATGTATGAATCGAATGATGTTATGAACATCATTACTACCTCTTGTTTAGTAGGTAAACCTACTGGAAGTACCAAGAAATGATCTAGCTTCAAAGGATCTTGGATGGCTTGAAAGTTCTTGAAGTAGAATCATGACAAGAAAACAAGTTCAAGTAAGATTATCACTCGAATTAAGATAGTTATATTTATAGGAATTGAATCAAAGTTTATATATGAGTATTACCTTGATTTAGAATGATATCTTACTGTAAATAACAAGGATTTCTTGAGGTTGGATGATCACTTTACAAGAATGGAAGTGAGCTAGTAAACTTGGAAGTATTCTTGATTTTATGAAACTAGAACTTGTAGAATTTATGAAGAACACTTAGAACTTGAAGATGGAACTTGAGAGAGATCAATTAGATGAAGAAAATTGAAGAATGAAAGTGTTTGTAGGTGTTTTTGGTCGTTGGTATATGGATTTGATATAAAGGATATGTAATTTTGTTTTCATGTAAATAATTCATGAATGATTTATAATATTTTTGTAATTTTGTGTAATCATTCATGCTAGTTGCCAAATGATGGTTCCCACATGTTTAATGACTCACATGGGCTACTAAGGAGCTGATTATTAAGTGTATATACCAATAGTATATATATCTAGAAGCTGTGTATTGTACGAGTACGAATACGGGTGCATACGAGTAAAATTGTTGATGAAAATGAACGAGAATGTAATTGTAAGCATTTTTGTTAAGTAGAAGTACTTTGATATGTGTCATGAAGTCTTTCAAAAGTGTATTAATACATCTTAATACACTACATGTATATACATTTTAACTGAGTCGTTAAGTCACCGTTAGTCATTACATGTAAGTGTTGTTTTAAGACCTTTAAGTTAACGATCTTGTTAAATGTAATTAATCCATTGTTATTATACTTAAATGAGATGTTAAATTATTACATTATCATGATATTATAATGTATGAATATATCTTAATATGATATATATACATTAAAATGTCGTTACAACGATAATCGTTACATATATGCCTCGTTACGAAATTCTTTAGTTAGTAGTCTTGTTTTACATATGTAGTTCATTGTTAACACACTTAATGATATACTTAATTATCATTTTATCATGTTAAACATAGTGTATCAATATCTTAATATGATTCATATGTAATTAGTAAGACGTTGTTATAACGATAATCGTTATATATATCGTTTCGAGTTTCTTAATTCAATAAACTCATTTTTATGTATATCACTCATTGCTAATATACTTAGTGAGATACTTACTTATCATAATCTCATGTTAACTATATATATATCCAAATATATATCATCATGTAGTTTTTACAAATTTTTAACGTTCATGAATCGTCGGTCAACTTGGGTGGTCAATTGTCTATATAAGGCACATTTCAAAAAATCAAATCTTAACAAGTTTGAATGCTTAACATGTTGGAAACATTTAATCATACAAATATAGTTTTCATTTAATATATAACATGGAAAAGTTCGGGTCACTACATCATGTGTATCTCACTAGTTTGGGGTTTAAAGTTTTCCAATTGATACCACTCTATTCTCAAAAGAGATAGATGGTGATCTCTTACTGGTACAAATATATGTGGATGATATTATTTATGGTTCTACAAATGAAAAACATTGTCAAAGGTTTTTAAAACTTATAACAAAGACATATGAAATGAGCTTACAAAGAGATTTGCTTTACTTTCTTGGATTACAAATCAATCAACTTGATGATGGAATTTTTATAAGTCAAGATAAATATATCAATGATATGTTAAAGAAATTTGGCCTGACCTGTTTAAAAGACATAGGGACACCAATGGCAGCATCCATAAAAATAGGTGTTATCCCAATGGTGAACCAGTCAATATCACTGAATATAGAGGTATGATTGGGTCCCTACTTTATCTTACAGTCAGGAGAATAGATATTTTGTTTGCCACATGTCGGTGTGCCAGATATCAAGCTAATCTGAAAGAGTCACACATGCTGTATTTAGGTATCTCAAAGGTACCGCCAAACGTGGTCTTTGGTATCACAAAGACCAGGATTTTGAACTAATGGGTATTTAGATGCTGATTTTGTAGGTTAAAAAACAGACAGAAAAGTACTACTGGTGGTTGCCAGTTACTGGGTGGTAGGCTAGTCAGCTGGACCAGCAAAAAGTAAAATATTGTGTCCACATCTATTGCTAAAGAAGAATATGTTTGTGCTGGTAGTTGTACTGCTCAAGTACTATGGATGCAAAGCCAGCTGAAGGACTATCATGTTCATGTTACAAAGACCCAATCTACTGTGATAACACCAGTTCAATTGCCATTACCAACAATCCTGTGATGCATTCAAGGATAAAGAACATTGACGTTCGATATCACTTCATAAGGGATCATGTTCAAAAAAGAAATGTGGAGCTACACTTCATATCAACAGATCAACAGTTAGCAGATCTTTTCACAAAGCCCTTAGATGAGAAACGCTTTAACTATTTCATCTCTGAGATAGGCATGCTTGAACTTTAAAATAAAAGAAAACTTTGTTGGTATGCTGGTTCAACAGCATATAGGGCAAACCAGTATGACACATTTTTACTGTCTACTGCCTATATGCAGAACATCTAACACAACAAGGTCTTTTAAGTTGGATTACAAGTTTGTAAAATAAAGTAATAAATAGCTCACAACATTAAATTGATACCTTAAGAGTGGACCTCATTTAACTCCAATGATTTAAATTATATTCACGACATATTAAATGTAACAAGGGAATTTTGTATTAAATACAAAAATTATCTTCTGATTTTAACTTCACAATTTGAATTAAAACCTACTGCATTTAATGCTTAATGGAGGTCATGAGTGTCCAAGCCGATTAAACTTCATGTCAACAATCTGATGTCCCTAAAAAATGTGCCAGACTGTCACTTCTGCCCACGCGCCTGCAGATGACAGTTGCTATTTTCTCTCTCCTGCACTTTTCCACCAATCCGAAAGGTTAAATAGGGTGATCCATTTTCCATTTTACCCTTCGGTTATTCAACTTTCAAAATCCCTATTCTCTCTCAAAATTCCCAAATCTTCATATCTTCATATATTCATCTTCTTCAATCAACAATGACAGACTAACCACAACAACCCATCGATAACCAACCCGAGGAACAATAACAGCAACCACAGCAACCGAAACAACCACCACCATAGCAACATGAACCACCACAACCACAACAACAAGATGAACCTGAAGCACTACTTGCTCTTCATCCTAGTCTGGTTAGGGCTGAACCTACACCTGATCATGCTAAAATTCGCCTATCTAGAGGCAATGATGCTCACTCCCTCTCAATTCGAAAAGCAAAAGCAAAAATGGGCTATGAGTCCATTATTGTGTAACAACGCATCATCGCATAACCCGAAACATAACGCGTTTTTCCTTATTATTATTTTTTAAAATAGTGAAATGGCCTGGCAGTCTACGCGGTGCGCGCTAAGGCACGAAACCAGATCAGAAATGAGACAGGCCAGTTTTCCTGAAATTCCACCCATTTACGCGGCGCGCATATCACTGCGCACCGCGCATTAGAACACAAAAAGGGCTGTTGCCAAAATTTCACATAAAAGGCCAACACTCCTGAACCCAAAACCATACAACTTAAATTCGGTCACAACCCAAAGTAGTTTACATATTTCGAAGATTAGAGTTTACAAAAAGGGTACGACGACCCGTATAATGCCAAAGTATTTTCGACCCATAAGTTTAAGTACCAAACAAAAGACGAGCATGGTGTTTTGGATTAAACTACCCAAAACCTTGGTCGAATTACAAAAGCCTCCTCTAACTAATCTAAAGAGGTAAAATCTCTAATCCAAGAGTATACCCTTGCCCTTGTCTACGCCGGAGCCTAAAAAGATAAACAACGAGAGGGTAAGCTAAAGCTTAGTGAATGCAATAATTATACATATACATATATAACCTACTTACTTGCAATCACTTACTCAATACCACATACAAGCTAGCAATTCGACAACTATGCAAACATTATACATAAACCAATATCCGCAATTCATAACAAGCTAGCGATACCAAAAGCATATAGTTCAAAATTAAGCATGCTAATACAAAATCCACACAACCATGGTTAACCAATCGTACAAGGGAACGGTACTCGCTAGAGACCATCGGAGTTCATAACATCCATTAGTGTACATACGATGCGTAATCACTAATCCCCCGGGTGTTCTCTTGAACACTGCGACAATCTCACCCCCATGACAATGTGGTGTCTTGAACACCGCGACAATTCCATATGTCAATCAAACAAATGAGTGGTGTCTTGAACACCGCGACAATTCCACTCCCATGATAATGTGTTGTCTTAAACACCGCGACTATTCCACATGTCAATCAAACCAATGGGTGGTGTCTTGAACACCGCGATAATTCCATCCGTTACGTAAAATGTGGTGTCTTGAACACCGCGACGATTCCACATTCCACGCTACGTAAATAAATACATTATATACGCACACATATAATTATTCCACTCACCTTACACGTCGGTGATGATTAAACACTTCCGTATGCTTCAAAGCAAAGTACCTAATACATTAAGTACATATATCAATTATTCATTCAAGTTGGTCAACCAACTTATTCGCCATACAAGTGCCATTTGGCCCATAGTGCAAACGTGACCCATTTGCACCATTTATTCTAACACTAGGTCAGGATTTCGTCAAACCCTTACTAACAATTCGATTATGGTCTTAATACACCTTTTAACACAAAGTTATCTCATTTTCGCACCCATTAACCCACTTAGGTCATCAAGGACTCATTTGACCCATTTCAAGGTTAACACACTCATTTGGGTCACTATCATACCCAAATACACCCATTCACTTTAAACACTAAGTGTGCTAGTGATTTACTAACATTTAAGACCCATAAACACAATTTAACATTTCAAAACCCTAGGTTAGTCATCTTTGAGTACTAATGACCCAAACTTACCCAAAAACCCCCAAAACACTAACAATTGGGTTTTATGTTCATCTTTAACCCATAACCCTAACCCTTAAACAAATTAAAGTAAGGAAATCAAGATTAGGACTTACCACTATACTCAAAACGTAGCTAGGGACTAGATAAACAACTTTAAAACTCGAGCTTATGCAAGATTCCTTCTTCTTCTTCCCCAAAATAAGCTTTCTCTCACTAAAAACTTACTCTCTCTCTCTAAATTGAATGTGGGAGTGATAAGGTGGGTGAAAATGAAGTTATGTCACCCACCAAACTGACCTTGGGGCCTTAGCTCGTTCAACAAGTAAAACTACCAAAATGCCCCTTTAAAATATTTAAAAAGGACAAAATGAGCTGTCAGCTTGTTATGCACGTCGCGAGTTAAGGTGCGCGCCGCGCACTTCCCGTTTCGCAGATTCCAGCTTCTTTTATATATATACAAATGTACAATTCGGATCCGGGTCTTACAACTCACCCCCACTTGATTCGGATTGCGTCCTCGTAATTCACGCCGCATGACAAGCAGGAAGATATACCAAAACAAACTCTTCGGATTCCCATGTGAACTCAGAACCCTTACTACGACGCCATTGAACTTTATAAGTTCTCACCTGCTTATTCCTCAACCGTTTGGCCTTCTCATCGAGTATAGCAATCGGCTCCTCAACATACTCTAACTTGTTGTTTAGCTCAATTTCGTCTAATGGCATCCATAAAGAATCATCCGCAAGACTGATGTCAAAGCTAAGGGGTATAAAATACTATTAAATTTTAGCAGGAAATACTATTAAATACGATACAATTTTACACAAGATATTTATTTATTTATTGAATGGATATACTTAAACCTTGCTACAACACTTATAGGCAGTGTACCTAATCGTAGAGTAGTGTAGTTTTTAGTAAGTCCGGTTCGTTCTACAGGGAATCTTTTTCACAAAGCTTAACGCTATATTAGTTTAAATTTATAAAAATACAAATATATATATAAGTAATATTATTATTATAAAGGGGGGTTTTTACCGTTTAATGACCGGTTTGTCGATTTTAAAACTTTAGTCGCAGTTAAAACCAAATGTAAAATATTAAATAAAAGACTTAATTTAAAGCGTAAAGTAAATAACGATAATGAAATTACGAATAATAAAAGTGCGATAAAATAAACTTGCGATAATTAAAAAGTACGATAATTAAAAGTGCAATTAAATACAATAACAATAAATAAAAGTGCTATAATTAGAAGTGCAATTAAATAAAGGAAATTAAATATGAAATAAAAGAATTATGCTTATTTAAACTTCCATAATCATGATGTTTGACGTGTTGATTTTAGTTTTATGCCCATGGGTTAATTGTCCTTTGTCCTGTATTATTTAATATGTCCGTCTGGTTTTTGTCCATAACAGTCCATCAGTCATAAATATAAAGTGCGAGTGTCCTCGTCAAATTATTCTTATACCCGAAGTTAAATATTCCAACTAATTGGGTACTTAAACTGTAACAAGATTTTAATACTTTGTTTAATAATTACACCAGGATGTCGACTGAGTGTAACCCAAGGTTTTAATATTTTGTTATCAATTATACCAAGTGTCCTTGTACATAATTTCACCCCTGTTTTAATTATTCTAGTGGCTATTAATCCATTCCCGTATCCGGTTAAATGAACGATTATTCGTACATATAAATACCCCGCCCATCGTGTCCGATCGAGTGTATATGGTAATATATAAATACGTCGAATTATAAGTTTGTATATTAAATTAACAAGGTATTGTTTAGTTAATATAAAACCCATTAATAGCCCATAGTCTAATTTCCACAAGTGTCGTTCTTTTATCCAAACCCCAATTATGGTACAAAGCCCAATTACCCAATTTTAGTAATTAGCCCAACATCATGATTACTTCATTTTAAATAAGCATAATAATAACTTAGCTACGAGACATTAAATTAAAAAGGTTGAACATAACTTACAATGATTAAAAATAGCGTAGCGTTACACGGACAGAATTTCGACTTACACCCTTACAACATTCGCTAACATACCCTCATTAATAGGATTAAAATTAAAATATAAATTATAAATATAAATATTACGTATATAGATAGAGAGATTGATATATTTGGATGATAAAAATGATCAGAATTCATTTGGCTTTATAGGGAATTGAGTTCAGGGGTACTCCGCGACTCGCGGCAATTTTTGCCTTCAAACTCCGCGAGTCGCAGAGTTTGAAAATACAGCTCACCCTCCTTTGGCTTCTTTCTTGCATACGATTTATAAATATATTATAATATATATATTAATTTTAAGAATTAATTATATATTATATTATATTTATGTGCATAGTTGACTCGTAATTTTTAGTCTATTGCGTCGAGCGTTGAGAGTTGACTCATGTCCCGGTTCTGAATTTTCGAACGTCCTTGCGTACAATTTTATATTTTGTACTTTGCGTTTTTGAATCTTGTACTCTTGTAATTTCGAGACGTTTCTCATCAATATTTGGAACCTCTTTGATTGTACTTTGTACTTTTGAGCTTTTTGGACCTTTGCGTCTTCAATTCATCGAATCTGTCTTTTGTCTTCACCTTTTATTATTTAAACGAATATCACTTGTAAATAGAACAATTGCAACTAAAAGATTGTCTTTCTTGAGGAATAATTCTATGAAATATATGTTCGTTTTTAGCATTATCAAATATTCCCACACTTGAGCGTTGCTTGTCCTCAAGCAATATAGTCTTGAAATACTAGAATCACTTCTTTATTCTTCACACTTTGTACATCAGTGATTTCTTTACGGCGGTATAAACAATGGTAGTAACGTTGTGGTTTACAGTCCCACATGACTATATAAAAATTTAGATCCATTAAGGAAATTGGATCTTTATGAAAACATTTGATCTTTGAAAATTCAATCTAGCTTTTACCCTAGATAAGTTTTCCGGAATAACCCTTCACCGGTGTTTGCAAAATATTTTTGTGGGTTTGGTGGGTTTCAGATTTGAAAATTTTAGCTCAAAACTTGTGATTTTGTGTCACCCACTTGCTAACCTTGTATTTGGAAAGCAACACGTCCAGTTTACTTGTCCCGTATATTACCTTTCGGTAAACTACCGTCCGGTTGTAAAGGAAAGCGTTGAACAAGCAACTGTTAAGGCAATGTCCCCTGACATGCTTTTAATTATGGTCTATAACGTGTCGGACGCAATTACTATCCTTTGTAGGAGCAATAGTAAAGCTCACCCTTTTAATTTGTCGGTCTGGCACAAGGTCCTGTCTTCGACCATGCTATGCAACACCGTTCTTACGGTTGACACCCGATTTGGTTCAGGTGACCTAATGAATTCCAGGTGAATTCCTAGGATTTTACATTCAATGGTAATGAACGCATTAAAAATGGGTTTTTAGAAAACAAATCGGTTTGTAATTTTGATCAAAATATTTTCTCGTTCAAGCTCGAGTTTAGATATCATCGAATTCCATGATTTTGTAATTCTCAATCTTTAAGGTCAATCTCAAGGATTGAGTAATATCAGGCTTAAAAGCTGATTTTTAATCTTTAAGGAGATTATCCTTTCTGGGGATCTGATTCATTAGTCTTATCAAGCTAATTTGCACGGTGCCCCCCCATTGTACGAGATAAATCCTTCTCATGGTTAGGATAAATCTGACCACCTGGCGACCCTGTTTAATGCTGAGGTCCGTAGATTTCCTGCTGATTTTAGTGATGACTTTTCTAGGTTTTTCGTCAACCTATAGCTGGTCTGGACGATAACTTCCTGACCTAAATCAAGAAGCGCGTTTCTTTTTCGGAAGACTTTACTTCCTTTTAATGATGGAATTGATTCATCGTGTAGATCCATCTCTTCTTTTCTTTCATCGGGTAAAACAGTTTAGTTTAGTCCAAAGCAAAAGTATTTTCAGTTATTTGTTACAGATATATGTGACATATGTTTAAGATAACTTGGTAAATTTTCCCACACTTGGCTTTTATTTTCCTTTTTATTGTCCTCTATTCCATTTTAAATGAATTTTAACATTTTGGTTTGTTTCTCAATTTATGTCCTTTCCGAGGTAACAATAATTTCGGTGTTAAAACCTAGTTTTATCGTTCATAAATATGTATAAACATGATTTTGAGTTCATTTAATTGAAAATTTTGAAAAATTTTACTAGAATTGGGTAGTCAGTATATAAGACTAGGGCTGTTCTTTATTATCAGAGAGCACTAGATTCTAATACAACTACTGCTTTACTAGTATTTATAATGGTAACCTAGTGTTTAAGATAAAAATTTTAAAATCCGAAAGAATTTAATCCCTTCCCACACTTAAGATCTTGCAATGCCCTCATTTGCAAGAAATCAGTAACAATTTAAATTATTGAGGGTGATTTGTGTGAAAATGATTAAATTTTACCAAAGTTTCCAAACATATTTGTGTTTGCTTGCTGAATGATAAATGGTGCATATCATTTGTTCATTCCGTCTTGTTGTTATTTCACATATATTTTGCATCTTGTCGTCAAAATTAGTTGCTTTTGCTGAACTTAATGCCAGTCTTTGAAAATGCGTTGTTTTACCCTGTTGTGTACATAAGATAAACTGCATACATATATACATATTTTTGAAGTTTGGTATATTACCCCACATTCAAAAATTATTAAAATCTAAGAATAAAAGTTAGAAAATTATAAAAACTATTACAATATTAACATAAGTATTAAACGTATCAACATTACAAATTACAAAATAAATAAAACTAAGTAGACTAGGGATGATACTGATACCAGTAGGGGTTCCATGCAAAACCGTATGTACTATAGAATGCTTCGGCAGGGTTATACGTAGGATACGGTGGTTGCATCTCTATAGACCAGGGAGGGAATATGGGCGTTGGAGTAGTAATATAGTTTCTACCTATATATTGGCAATAAGCTATGATTTGGTTTTGATGAACTTGCCAATCTTCAAATGCCCTATGTCTAGCATTTTCGTACTCCTGTGAAGCTATAAACCTTTGCATTTCTTGCATTTCATTTCCCCCTCCTACATTACCTTGCTGTTAGTTTCTCTCAACCTGTGGATGTCTACCATTATATCGTACTGCGGCGTTATTTCGCCTCTTCAAAACTTTAGCACCATGGTATAAATTTAAACCTATTGTATCTTGGGGTTCTGGTTCTTCTACTAATAATCCCCCCCGACTTATATCCACATTGAGATACTCAGCAATCAAAGTAATAAATATACCACCTCCTATTATGCTATGCGGTCTCATCCCCCTAACCATAGCTGATAAATAAAAACCCACACAATACGGTATACTTACAGCGCTTTGTGGGTCTCGAATACACATGTGGTAAAACAAATCCTGTTCATTTACCTTTTCCTTATTCTTGCCTCTTTGTGTAATCGAGTTTGCTAAAAACCTATGAATTACTCTTAACTCTGCTCTATTTATATCCAAATAAGAGTAATTCCCCCCTTTGAACCGGTGATGGCTAGTCATTTGACTCCATACACCATGTGTATCAAAATTTTCATCTATCTTTCTACCATTTAGTATCAACCCTCTACAATCGGCATATGCTAACTCCTCAGGCGTATATATACGTAAAGCCTGAGCCATGTCTAGTAAAGATATGTGGCGCATCGAACCTCCTAACAAAAATCTAATAAAAGATCGATCGGTTAAACTAGCTACCCGATCATTTAATTCTATACTACACAACAATTCTTCACACCATACTTTATATACAGGTCTACGCATGGTGAATAAACGTACCCAGTCGTTAAAAGTAGAATTACCATACCTCTGTGCAAGTAATTCCCTAATTGGCCCAGCTAATTCTACAGCTTCTAATGGTCCCCATTCTATGACCCTAGGTACTTCAGTAACTTTAGAATGAAGAGTATGCAAACCCCTTTGGTATTTTGGATAATCTATCCAAAGTCTATCAAATCTCAGGTTCGGGTGCAAATCTTCCAAGTGCATATCAGAGAATGTCATGACTGGATGAGGTATTTATTGTTTGTAGTAGTTATCCACCTCCTGTTGTTCTGCATTCTCAGCAGGAGCATTGCAAGCTTGGGATGAAGATTCACCCCTTTCAGTCTGCAAAACACATCAAACACAATTTTTGTGCATCCAAATATGCATTAGTGTCAGCAAAATCATCAATCAAAATAATTACAATGACATGTTCAATTTATATCAAACATAACCTCATTTTCACATTTTTATCAAATCTACACTTTTTCAAATAAGCATACACGAAAGTATTCGCCAAGTTCATAAGCATTTAACTCAAATAACATGTCAAAATAATCATTACTAGCAATTAAACAAGTTTCAAATGGCATTATCTCTCAAAAATCAAGTTCATGAATTTTAGACTTGAAAAAGTCCACTTTAATTCTCAAAATCATGTTTAGGCTCAAAGTTTTGATCATTTAACTACCTAAACATGTTACACTACTTAATTTAGCAACAATTCATGACAAAAATCGGCCATAACCTGTTTATATCAAAAAGCCTCAAATTGCTCAAGAACACAAACCCTAGATTACTCAAAATTTGAAGTTTAAGGCTTCTAATCATGTTAAATAGCATCAATATAGGTTATACAAGCATAATACATAAACAATTTAAGCATAATTACACTAAAAAGCATCAAAATCAAATTGGGTATAAAATTGCTCAAGAACACTAATTTTCGGATTAAATGGTGTTTAGGTGTAGAAATTTACCGTTTTTCTTGAGTAATTCCTTGATAGCATCCTTCTCAACATGATTTTAGTAAAAGATTTGATGATTAACGGTGAAAAATTGTGAATTTGGGAGGTCTTTTTTGGATTTTTTCGGGTTTTATTTTCGCAGTATTTGTGTTGTGGTGTGAGGATACTGATCTGATTACGTTTTTATTTTTTTCTGGGTTTTGGTCCCTCCGCGAGTCACGGTGTTTGACCCTTCAAACTCCGCGAGTCGATGAGTTTGTATTTTTTATATATATATATATATATATCTTATACTAATTAAAACAATTAAATAATTAATTTTAAAATTTTGTTTCCCTTATTATTTAGAACGAGGTCGTTTCGGATCGATGTCCTAGTCCGTCCTTCGACAAAATTTTAAAATTTGTCTTTTTGTAGCGATTGTTTTAAAAGCTTAGATTTTTTTAGTTTTTTAATGTTTTTGTCATACTTTTATTCAATAAGATTAAAAATAATGATAATAAAAGTTCTCGTCCCTCCCTCGGGTAAAGCAATTTCGGTTCAAAGACCTAGTCTTCAACTTACGACGAATTTTAAAAATCATATTTTTAACTTAGCGACATAAAGTAAATTTTTGTTTTTAAATTCACACAACTTAAAATAAAAATACATAAAATTCAAAATTAATATTAAAAATTCACACCAAACTTACAATTTAAAATGCATAAAAATAAAATTCATATTTTAAAAATTAAAAATTCAAACCAAACTTAATTTAAAAATTCATATTATAAATTCACACCAAACTTATATTAATTTTTAAAATATTTACAATTTTAAATATATTATTTTTACAAAGTTTACAATATTAATTTAAGATTTATTTATTAATTTAAAAAACATGGTAAAAATAAAATTAAAAATCTTTTTGGCTTTTATCCCACTTTAATCAATCAAATATTATCAAAAATATGCACCCCTCTTTTCGGTAAAGTAATTTCGGTTCTATAACCTAATTTAACTCATGACGAATTTTTAAAATATTTTGGGTTGATTGATTAAAGATATTTATACCTTAAGAATAAACGTTAAATTTCGCAGTGATGTAATAAATTTTTGTATGATATCAATAATTTCGGTCGCCAAACCTAATTTTATTCAATACCAATTTAATACTTTATAGCGAACAAATTAGCGTTTATTATCAAAAGGTTAAAAATAAAAAAAATAAAAATAAAAACTTTACAGACTTACCTGTGAGATAGTATTCTTAGTTATACGATCTATCCCACTCATAAGATAGTCGGTTTAATTGGTTTTCCATGGCTACATAGGCGTAACCTCGAGCATTCAGTGTTTTTTCATCTAAACATATGAACGGTCCGTCTCTGCATAAAGTAACAAATTCGGTATTTGAATAGGTTTGATTATTTGAACATTTACCTCCATGTGACCATTTTCCGCATTTTTGACATCTTTCTAGGTGTCGTGCTCTTCTTTTCGCTGCGGATTTTGATTTTCCTTTACCAAATTGTAACTTATTATCTTCGCATCTGGATTCTTTTCTTACTCCGTCTAATCTTTCTCTGATTACTGATACTATTTCACTCGGTAGTGTGTCATTATTACGTTTAGTGATCAAAGCGTGTAGCATTAGACCATGGTTTAGTTCACAGGCAGTCTTCATTTCGTAAAAACCTAAAAAATAAAAATTCACAATGGGGGGAGAAGACTAGTTCTTTAGGGTCTGCTAGGGAAAGACCATTAGGGTTCCATTTTCGAGAACTACACGAAAACAGACAATCTAACTCTAACAGAAATACATATTATCCTTAAAAGACTTGATTCTCCCCACACTTAGTTAGCTGTGGTGTCGAAATTGTGATTAACTTCGTTGTCGACTTCCATCGGACTATCTATGTAGTGTTTAACTCTGTGACCATTAACTTTAAATTCAATCCCATTTGAATTTATCAATTCTACTGTTCCGTATGGAAAAACTCTTTTAACTATGAATGGTCCAGACCATCTTGATTTCAATTTTCCAGGAAATAGCTTGAATCGTGAATTGAAAAGAAGAACTCTGTCTCCTTCTTTAAATTCTTTTAAACTTCTGATTCTTTTATCATGCCATTTCTTCGTTCTTTCTTTATAGATTAACGAATTTTCGTATGCTTCATGTCTTAATTCTTCTAATTCATTTAGTTGACTTAATCGTAGACGTCCAGCTTCATGTATATCAAGATTACATGTCTTCAAAGCCCAAAATGCTTTGTGTTCAATTTCTACTGGAAGATGACATGCTTTTCCATAAACAAGTCTATAAGGTGTGGTTCCAATTAGAGTTTTGTAGGCTGTTCTAAAAGCCCAGAGTGCATCCTCCAATTTAATGGACCATTCCTTCGGATTTGATCCTACGGTTTTCTCTAGAATACGTTTTAAAGCTCGGTTTGTATTTTCAACTTGTCCACTAGTTTGTGGATGATAAGCAGTGGAGATTTTATGAGTTACTCCATATCTTTTAAGAACTTTCTCAAGTTGATTATTACAGAAATGAGTTCCCCGATCACTTATTAAAGCTTTCGGTGTTCCAAACCTTGCAAAAAGACGTTTTAAAAAGTTGACTACAACTCGTGCATCGTTAGTTGGGAGAGCTTGTGCTTCCGCCCATTTAGATACATAATCAATGGCAACGAGAATGTAGAGATTATTATGAGATTTTGGAAATGGACCCATAAAGTCAATACCCCAAATGTCAAATACTTCACATACTTGTATGACATTTTGTGGCATTTTATCACGTTGACTTATTTTTCCGGCCCTTTGACATGCATCACAGGATTTGCAAAGAAGGTGTGCATCTTTGTAAATTGTAGGCCAATAGAATCCAGCTTCATAAATTTTTCTTGCTGTTAGTTGAGGCCCATAATGCCCTCCTGTTGGTCCTGTGTGACAATGGTTTAAGAATTTACTAGCTTCATCTCCAAATACACATCGGCGTATTATTCCATCTGGACAACTTTTAAACAGATGTGGATCTTCCCAAAAATAGTGTTTTATATCACTGAAGAATTTCTTTCGTTTTTGGTACGATAATCCTTTTTCAAGGAATCCACAAACTAAGTAGTTTGCA
The DNA here is from genome assembly GCF_046630445.1 of Rutidosis leptorrhynchoides. NCBI lineage: Eukaryota > Viridiplantae > Streptophyta > Magnoliopsida > Asterales > Asteraceae > Rutidosis > Rutidosis leptorrhynchoides. Next base: position 234,590,381 of record NC_092335.1, read on the forward strand.
TAGTCTGCAAACCATGGAATTTCTTTATAATCTATCTTCAATAGATATTCATTAGGAAAGTTGTCTTATATGGCCGATTCATTTAGAACTTCTAATTCAGGATTTTCAAGACGAGAAAGATGATCAGCGGCGAGATTTTCTGCTCCTCTTTTATCTCGGATTTCAATATCAAACTCTTGTAAGAGTAAGATCCAACGGATTAATCTTGGTTTAGCATCTTGTTTCGAAAATAGGTATCTAAGAGCAGAATGGTCGGTATAGACCACCGTTTTTGCTAGAACGAGATATGAACGAAATTTATCAAAAGCAAAGACAATAGCAAGGAGTTCTTTTTCAGTAGTTGTGTAATTTGTTTGTGCTCCTTGTAACGTCTTACTAGCATAATATATAGGTTGAAATCGTTTTTCAATCCTTTGTCCTAAAACGGCTCCCATTGCAAAATCACTTGCATCGCACATTAGTTCAAATGGTAGATTCCAATTTGGTGTTATCATGATCGGCAAATTAGTTAGTTTCTCTTTAAGAATATTAAAAGATTTGATACATTCATCTGAAAAGATGAATGGAGCATCCTTTTCTAGGAGTTTATTCATAGGAGTGGCAATTTTAGAAAAATCTTTTATGAATCATCGGTAAAAACCGGCATGCCCTAGAAAACTCCTAACTCCTCTAACATTGGTGGGATGTGGAAGTTTAGCAATTACATCTACTTTAGCTCTATCCACTTCAATTCCTTCTTTTGAGATTTTATGTCCAAGAACGATGCCTTCTTTAACCATGAAATGGCATTTCTCCCAATTAAGTACTAGATTTGATTTTTCGCATCTAATAAGCATTCGTTCCAGATTAACTAGAAATGATTCAAATGTATCACCGAAGACTGAAAAGTCATCCATGAAAACTTCCATGCATTCTTCTATCATGTCGTGAAAAACGCCATCATGCACCTTTGAAAGGTTCATGGGCGTTGCAAAGTCCAAATGGCATGCGTTTGTAAGCAAAAGTACCATAAGGGTACGTGAATGTGGTTTTCTCTTGATCTTCGGGTGCTATTGGAATTTGAAAATATCCAGAAAATCCATCTAGAAAACAATAGTAACTATTTCCGGCTAATCTTTCCAACATTTGATCAATGAAAGGTAAGGGAAAGTGATCTTTTCTGGTGGCGTCATTTAATTTTCTATAATCAATACATACACGCCATCCTGTTACAGTCCTGGTAGGAATAAGCTCAATTTTCTCATTTGTAATGACAGTCATGCCACCCTTCTTAGGCACGCATTGAACTGGGCTTACCCATGGACTATCAAAAATTGTATATATCAAACCTGCGTCTAGCAGTTTAATAATTTCTTTTTTTACTACATCTTGCATATTAGGATTTAGTCTTCGTTGGCGTTGCACATACGTTTTATGACCTTCTTCCATAAGGATTTTATGTGTGCAATACGAAGGACTTATTCCTTTAATATCATGAATCTTCCATGCAATGGCTGGTTTATGAGATTTCAACATAGAAATGAGTTGTGATTTCTCATTTTTAGTAAGAGAAGACGATATTATTACAGGTAATTCAGATTCACCATGTAAATAAGCGTATTCCAAATGGTTTGGAAGTGGCTTTAACTCTAATTTCGGAGGTTCTTCTATCGATGATTTGTATCGATATCTGTCTTCTTCTTTTAGCATTTGAATTTCTTCTGTTGTTGGTTCATATCCATTAGCTATAAGTGTAGCTAACATTTTAGCTTCATCAATTGGTTCAGTTCCTTCTCCTAAAGAACATTCTCCTGTTCCTTGTAATTCTGGAAATTCTTCTAACAATTCTGCATGTGAATCTATAGTTTGAATATAATAACATGTATCATCTGCAGATTGCGGTTGTTGCATTGCTCTATCAACTGAAAAGGTAACACTCTCGTCCTCTATACTTAGGGTCAATTTCTTACCGAACACGTCTATCATTGCTTTAGTCGTGTTTAAGAATGGTCTTCCTAATATGAGAGGAACTTGAGAATCTTCTTCCATGTCCAGAACAACAAAATCTACTGGAAATACTAAAGTACCAACTTTAACTAGCATATTCTCCATTATCCCACTAGGATATTTTATTGATCTATCGGCTAGCTGTATGTTTATTCTTGTTGGTTTCAATTCTCCAAGGTCTAGTTTAGCGTATAGTGAATACAGCATTAAATTTATACTAGCACCTAAGTCTGCCAATGCTTCTATTGAACTAAGACTACCCAGAAAACATGGAATTGTGAAACTTCCTGGATCAGATAATTTTTCTGGTATCTTATTCAACAGCACTGCTGAACAAATAGCATTCATAGTAACAGTCGAGAGTTCTTCCATTTTCTTTCTATTCGTGATCAGATCTTTCAAGAATTTAGCATATCTAGGCATTCCTTAAATCACATCAATGAAAGGAAGATTTACATTTATTTGTTTAAACATATCCAAGAATTTGGATTGCTCGGCTTCAAGTTTCTCTTTCTTCATTTTACTCGGGTAAGGAAGTGGTAGTTGGTATGGTTTAACATAAGGTTTATCCTTAACTGTGTTATCTTCATTAACCTTTTCAACTACCGGTTCTTTTTCCTTATCTTGATCAGGTTGTGGTTCTTGTGGAGTAGGAATAGCTTCATCAGAAGTTACAGGTATTTCAGGTGGTTTAAATGTTGTACCACTTCTTGTGGTAATGGCTTTAGCTGTTTCATTCCGGGGGTTAGCATTTGTAACACTAGGTAAACTTCCTGGTTTTCTTTCACCTATTAACCTTGCTAGGTTACTTACTTCTTGTTCCGGATTTTGAATAGAAGCTTGTTGATTTCTAAATGCTTGAGCATTTTGTTCATTGGTTTGCTTTTGAGATGTGAAAAACTGCGTTTGAGTTTCAACTAGCTTCGTCATCATATCTTCTAAATTCGGCTTTTTATCATCGGGTTGTGGTGGTTTGTTTTGAAAATTAGGTCTTTGCTGATTGTAAGTATTGTTGGATACTTGTTGATTGCTAGGACCTTGTTGGTTGTTGTATGGAATATTTCGGTTATAATTCTGGTTTTGATTGTAAATAGGTCTTGGCGGTTGATAATTATTCTGATAATTATTTCCAGGCCTTTGGTTTATGTATGAAATATTCTCTCTTTGTTCCATTGTTAATTCAATACTGAGACAATCTTTTGTCAAATGTGGTCCTCCACACTGCTCACAACTAATTCGTATTGAGTGAATATCCTTAGTCATCTTTTCCATTCGTCTCCCGACAGCATCTATCTTTGCGGAAATGGAATCTAAGTCATGGCTAGAATCGGCTCTAGCTGCTTTAGATGATCTAACGATATCTTTTTCTTGGTGCCACTCATGTGAGTGGGAAGCAGTGTTATCAAAAATTTTGTAAGCATCAGTTTCTGTTTTCTTCATAATAGAACCACCAGCTGCTATATCTATGTCTTTCCTTGTAGTGATGTCGCATCCTTGGTAGAATATTTGTACTATTTGACAGGTATCTAAACCATGTTGCGGACATCCTCTTAATCACTTTCCAAATCTTGTCCACGCCTCATATAGAGTTTCATTTGGCTTCTGTGTGAACGTAACAATTTCTCCTTGAAGTCTTACGGCTTTAGATGCAGGAAAGAATTGTTTAAGAAATTTTTCAACTAAAACGTCCCATGTATCAATCGCCCCTTCAGGTAACGATTCCAACCAATCTTTGGCTTCTCCCTTTAAAGTCCAGGGAAATAACATGAGATATATCTGTTCATCCTCCACTTCTCGGATTTTAAATAGTGTGCAGATCCTATTAAAGGTACGAAGATGTTCATTTGGATCTTCCTTCGGCGCACCACTAAATTGGCATTGATTAGTCACCATGTGTAGAATTTGTCCTTTGATTTCATAATCTTGCGCATTAATGTCTGTATGAGTAATTGCGTGACCTTGGCCAGTGCGTTTAGCTCTCATTCGGTCTTCCATACTTAAAGGTTCCAGATTCTCCATAATTGAATTTGTTGAATCGGAATCACTAGAGGATTCTGATTTAATGGTTCGTTCCTCAACAATCTCTGTTTGAATGATTGATGGTTTCGGAGGAAAATTTAATGGTTCAGGATCTATGAATCGTCCCTGAATATTCTCCGGATTCTCAATTGTGAGGTCGGGTTCAAAAAATGGATTATCGGAAATTTGAACTGGAGTACTTGGTCGACTGGATGACGATTCTAAAGAAAAATCAACAGCGGTAATATTTGCTAAATGTCTTGATCTAGTTACAGGTGTTAAACGTACAAAAGGTGGTGAACGTCTTGCTCGGTGCATTCACTGAATATCCTATTAGTTTTTTAAAAAGGAAAGAAAAATTATATAAGTTATCCAATTAATAGACTTTTCTGATTTTGCCCACATTTCGAATAGCCAAAAGATGCAGCAGAGGGGCAGGATTCGTTTGGTCTCAATATAATTGAGGACTGTTTGGCTCCAATAACCCGGTCCACGTATAAATCCAACTATTACTACGAACCAGAAAATTTTGATGTCTATCAATTTAACCACTTAAAATAAATTTTCGTAATTTTAAGAAATTTAGATAAGAAGTAGAATAAAAATCTATGTCCTAAAAACTAGAATGACGAGAAATAAGAAAGAAAAAGAGCGTGTCGGAAAAAGGTCGAAAAAGAAAAGATCGAAAAAATAAAAGGCGTCGAAAAATAAGAAATAAAAAGAAATGACTTATAGAACTTAAAAACACTCGACTAACCCAACCTTATTACTATCACTAACTTAAAATTATAATCGCAAATTGAGATTACTAATTGGAATGATAATTGATACATAGGTAAAAGGTGTCTAAAAATATTAAAGCTTACAAGAAAAACTATATCCCAAATGGAGATAACTTAAAAAGGTACTAAAACTTAAAAAGGCATCGCAAAATTCTAAAGTACCTAAATCTTAGTCTAAAGAAAAGGCACTTAAGGGATTTTACGGCAAAGCCTAAAAATCTAGAAGTAAAAAATAACTATGGCAAAAACTAAGTTTAAAACTAAAAACTAGCGAAAAATACAAATATTACGCTAAAACAATTAAAAAGGAACAAAATATAAAAATATACAAAAAGTTGTAAAAATTACAATTTTTATAAAAAAAATTATTTTTATATTATTTATTTTATAAAACTATTAATTTTTATATATAATAAAACTAATTAAAATTTAAAATACAATTTAATTTAAAAACTTAAATTAATTATAATAATAATTAAGTAATTAGGGTTTATTAATAATAAATAAATAATAATAAAATCCGTAATTAATGCGAAATTAGGGTTCTGTCACGTGTGTCAGGGAGGCTCCGCGAGTTGCGGTATTCGAGGCTGCAAACTCCGCGAGTCGCGGGGTTCCAATTTTCAACTCAGGTACAGTTTAAAATTCGACGCGTTTTTTTTATTTTATTTTATTTTAAATTTTTTTCTGTTTTCTGTTTTAAAATCTAAAATATTTATATAATAAAAACTTATATTTAAAAACTAAAATAAAAATAGAACTACTTTATAATTTTAAAAATATCTTAAAAATAGATTTATATATATATATATTAATTTTTTTTAAATAAAAATATTTAAATAAAACTTATATTTTTATAAAATAAAAATATAGAAACTTTATAAAACTTAAATATTGGACAAAATCTTAAAAAAAATACATAAATTTTTGTTTTCTTTTTATATTTTCGAATAATTAAAAACGTATTTTTATAAAAGTAAACTAAAAATAAACATCCTTTTTTTTTCTTAAATATTTAGCGTTGCGCTTTCGGCGTTTAAGAGTTCCCCGGCAGCGGTGCCAAAAATAACTTGATGTCAAAGCTAAGGGGTATAAAATACTATTAAATTTTAGCAGGAAATACTATTAAATACGATACAATTTTACACAAGATATTTATTTATTTATTGAATGGATATACTTAAACCTTGCTACAACACTTATAGGCAGTGTACCTAATCGTAGAGTAGTGTAGTTTTTAGTAAGTCCAGTTCGTTCCACAGGGAATCTTTTTCACAAAGCTTAACGCTATATTAGTTTAAATTTATAAAAATACAAATATATATATAAGTAATATTATTATTATAAAGGGGGGTTTTTACCGTTTAATGACCGGTTTGTCGATTTTAAAACTTTAGTCGCAGTTAAAACCAAATGTAAAATATTAAATAAAAGACTTAATTTAAAGCGTAAAGTAAATAACGATAATGAAATTACGAATAATTAAAGTGCGTTAAAATAAACTTGCGATAATTAAAAAGTACGATAATTAAAAGTGCAATTAAATACAATAATAATAAATAAAAGTGCTATAATTAGAAGTGCAATTAAATAAAGGAAATTAAATATGAAATAAAAGAATTATGCTTATTTAAACTTCCATAATCATTATGTTTGACGTGTTGATTTTAGTTTTATGCCCATGGGTTAATTGTCCTTTGTCCTGGTTTATTTAATATGTCCGTCTGGTTTTTGTCCATAACAGTCCATCAGTCATAAATATAAAGTGCGAGTGTCCTCGTCAAATTATTCTTATACCCGAAGTTAAATATTCCAACTAATTGGGGACTTAAACTGTAACAAGATTTTAATACTTTGTTTAATAATTACACCAGGATGTCGACTGAGTGTAACCCAAGGTTTTAATATTTTGTTATCAATTATACCAAGTGTCCTTGTACATAATTTCACCCCTGTTTTAATTATTCTAGTGGCTATTAATCCATTCTCGTGTCCGGTTAAATGAACGATTATTCGTACATATAAATACCCCGCCCATCGTGTCCGATCGAGTGTATATGGTAATATATAAATACGTCGAATTATAAGTTTGTATATTAAATTAACAAGGTATTGTTTAGTTAATTTAAAACCCATTAATAGCCCATAGTCTAATTTCCACAAGTGTCGTTCTTTTATCCAAACCCCAATTATGGTACAAAGCCCAATTACCCAATTTTAGTAATTAGCCCAACATCATGATTACTTCGTTTTAAATAAGCATAATAATAACTTAGCTACGAGACATTAAATTAAAAATGTTGAACATAACTTACAATGTTTAAAAATAGCGTAGCGTTACACGGACAGAATTTCGACTTACACCCTTACAACATTCGCTAACATACCCTTATTATTAGGATTAAAATTAAAATTAAAATTAAAATTAAAATATAAATTATAAATATAAATATTACGTATATAGATAGAGAGATTGATATATTTGGATGATAAAAATGATCAGAATTTGTTTGGCTTTATAGGGAATTGAGTTCAGGGGTACTCCGTGACTCGCGGCAATTTTTGCCTTCAAACTCCGCGAGTCGCGGAGTTTGAAAATACAGCTCACCCTCCTTTGGCTTCTTTCTTGCCGACGATTTATAAATATATTATAATATATATATTAATTTTAAGAATTAATTATATATTATATTATATTTATGTGCATAGTTGACTCGTAATTTTTAGTCCATTGCGTCGAGCGTTGAGAGTTGACTTATATCTCGATTTCGGATTTTCGAACGTCCTTGCGTACAATTTTATATTTTGTACTTTGCGTTTTTGAATCTTGTACTCTTGTAATTTCGAGACGTTTCTCATCAATATTTGGAACCTCTTTAATTGTACTTTGTACTTTTGAGCTTTTTGGACCTTTGCGTCTTCAATTCATCGAATCTGTCTTTTGTCTTCACCTTTTATTATTTAAACGAATATCACTTGTAAATAGAACAATTGCAACTAAAAGCTTGTCTTTCTTGAGGAATAATGCTATGAAATATATGTTCGTTTTTAGCATTATCAAAGACACTTACGGAGATGGGAAACATGAAATGTATTATGGATCCCCGCAAGCTCTTCGGGTAATTCCAAACGATACGCAACTTCACCAACACGAGCTAAAATCTTAAATGGCCCAATAAACCGAGGAGCTAACTTTCTCCGTTTCCGAAACCGAATAATACCCTTCCATGGAGAAACCTTAAGCATCACCATGTCACCTTCTTGGAACTCAATCAATCGCCTACGTTTTTCGGCATACGACTTTTGTCTATCTTGAGCCGCTTTCAAATGAGTCCGAATCATCTCGATCTTGCTATTCGCCTCTAAAACCAAATCGGTACTCCCGATTTCTCTTTGACCCACTTCACCCCAACAAATTGGAGTTCGACACCTCCGCCCATAAAGCATCTCATAAGTTGGCATCCCGAAACGGGCATGATAACTATTAGAGAATTCCACCAATGGTAAGTGCTCATCCTAACTACCGCCAAAATCAATAATACACGCCCGTAACATATCCTCTAATGTTTGATTCGTACGTTCAGTTTGACCGTCTGTTTGAGGATGGTACGCGGTGCTCATTCTCAATTGTGTACCCATATCTTCATGAAACTTATTCCAAAACCGAGATGCGAAACGAGTGTCTCGATCCAAAATAATAGATATAGGAACCCCATGCCTCGATATCACCTCTTTGGTAAATAATTTGGCTAAAGCCTCCGACGATATCGTTTCCCGAATGGGAAGAAACAAAGTACTTTTCGTCAATCGATCAACTATCACCCAAATTGTATCAAATTGGCTTCTCGCCGTTTTTGGTAATTTTGTGATGAAATCCATGGTAATGTGCTCCCATTTCCATTTCGGGACTTCCAACGATTGTAATTTACCATACGAATTTTGGTGCTCGGCCTTAACTTGCAAACACATGACACATTGTTCAACATACTTTACAACATCACGTTTCATGCCCGGCCACCAATACTCTTTCTTCAAATCAAGATACATTTTTGTCACGCCCGGGTGAATGGAATACTTTGATTTATGTGCTTCATCAAGTAGCACTCGTCGATGATCACCCATTTTAGGCACCCACACTCTTCCTTGAAAAGATAACAAACCAAGCGGACCTAAGGTAATAAACTCCGTTTGTTCCACGATTCGTTCCTCATGCTTATTGTTAACAAAAGCTTCGATTCGAGTCTCGCCAAGCTTTACAAGAAAATCGTTAGTAATAATCATGCGTAACGATCCTACTCGTATCACCGGATGTTGACTCTTTCGACTTAACGCATCCGCGACCACATTCGCCTTACCCGGATGATAAAGTATTTCACAATCATAGTCTTTTACCACATCCATCCATCTACGTTGACGATAATTCAAATCTCGTTGATAAAAAAGATGTTTTAAGCTCTTGTGATCCGAATAAATCGTACACTTGACACCATACAAGTAATGGCACCAAATTTTCAACGCATGAACAACCACCGCCAACTCAAGATCATGAGTCGGATATCTCATTTCGTGTTCCTTTAATTGTTGAGAGGCATACGCGATGACTTTACCTCGTTGCATTAGAACACAACCGATCCCATTTAAAGAGGCATCACAATAAACCATCATGTCTTCTACACCTTCCGGCAACACTAAAACCAGAGCTTGACATAACTTCTCTTTTAACAATTGAAAAGCAATTTCTTGCTCGTTTCCCCAATTAAATCTCGCGTTCTTTCTCGTTAAATTTTTCAATGGAGAAGCGATTTTAGAAAAGTCTTGGATAAACCGACGATAATAACCGGCCAATTCGAGAAAACTTCGGATTTCTGTAGGCATAGTCGGTCGTCCTCAACTCTTCACCGTCTCCATCTTCCCCGGATCTACTTGAATACCATCCTTGTTCACAATATGGCCAAGGAATTGAACTCTAAAATTCACATTTGAAGAATTTTGCATCCAACTTCTCCTTCCGCAACATCTTCAACACACCACGCAAATGATGTTCATGTTCCTTCATACTCTTCGAATAGACAAGTATGTCGTCAATGAACACAATCACTAACTTGTCCAACATAGGTTGGCACACTCGGTTCATAAGATCCATGAATGCCGCCGGTGCATTCGTAAGACCAAAAGGCATAACTACGAACTCGAAATGCCCATAACGCGTTCGAAAGGCCGTTTTCTCAATATCTTCCTCACGGACCCTCATTTGGTGATTGCCGGACCGTAAGTCGATTATAGAAAAGTAAGTCGCGCCTTGGAGTTGATCAAATAAATCGTTAATCCGAGGTAATGGATAACTATTCTTGATTGTCACCTTGTTCAACTCACGATAATCAATGCACATCCGCATACTACCATCCTTCTTCTTCACGAATAAAACCGGAGCACCCCATAGAGAAGCACTCGGTCTAATAAAAACCTTTTCAAGTAATTCTTGGGTTTGATTTAACAACTCTTGCATTTTCGTTGGCGCTAAACGATAAGGAGTGTTAGCAATGGGAGTAGCCCCCGGAACCAACTCAATGCGAAATTCAACTTGTCTTTCCTCGGAACACCCGGCAATTCATCCGGAAAAACGTCTTCGAATTCACAAACCACCGGAATTTCACGAATGGATGGTGGCTCTTCACGAGTATCAACTACATGAGCAAGAAAAGCCATACCACCACTAACAAGAAAACGACGTGCCCGTGCATAAGTGCATAATGGCACAAGTCTTCTCCGCCTCTCGCCATGAATTATTAACTCTTCCCCACTTGGGGTCTTCACACGAATAGATTTTTCATGGCATGAAATATCGGCTCTATAGCGATCGAGCCAATCTATACCAACGACAATATCGAATTCACCCAAGGTCATCGGGATAAGATCAATTTTAAATGTTTCTGAACCAAACACAATATCACATTCATTACACACATCAACCCCTAGCACCGTCATACCATCCGCTATTTCGACTTCTACCGGATGACTTAACTTAGCTAGCGGTTTATCAAGCTTAGACACAAATCTTGGAGAAAAAAACGATAAATTAGCACCGCTATCAAATAGGATTCTTGCCGGATTAGAGTTAACCATGAAAGTACCTGAGACAACTTCGTTTGATTGTTTGGCCTCATCATGGGTCATTAAGTAATTTCGTCCCCGAGCCATACCCGCCGCCTTCTCCAACTTCTTAACATGATCGGTGTTCAAATCGGGACACTCCGGCCTTTGGTGCCCTTCTTTACCACAATTATAATAAGTGAGTTTGGTTGTAGTAGATGGTTTGGTACAATCATGGGCCATATGCCCCCCTTCGCCCACAATTGTGACCAGAAAAAGGAAAAACTCCGGAAGCACCTTTCTTCACACTACCGATACTCTCGGTTGCACCTTTACTCTTCTTGCTCGAATGACTAGTAGCTTCGAACTTCCTTTTGCCAAAAGTAAAGCCACTCTTTCTCAAAGCGAGCGACTCAAAACCTTTGGCCATATCAAACAACTCATCAAAGCTTTTTACCACGTTCACACTAATCTTATCTTGAAAGTTGTCGTTCAAGATTTGATAGAAGTCTTCCTTCAACATTTTATCATTCCCGACATACTCCGGGAAAAATTGGGTCTTTGACAAGAAAATGGATTTGAGAGTGTTCAAATCCATCGACCCTTGCCTCAAGGCACGCAACTCGTCCTTAAGTCTAGTAAGATCGGCCAAAGTTCGGTACTCGTTGAAAAACTCCGCCTTGAACTCGTCCCAAGTGAAGTCCATACATTGTTCTTCACCGTAAAGTTAGATTTTCGTGTCCCACCACAACTTGGCATCGCCCCGCAACATACTACACCCGTACCTTGTCTTCTTATCGAGAGGACATTCACATGTACGGAAAGCCCCTTCCATATCGGAGATCCAACGGGCACTCTTAAGAGGGTCTCGTTCACCGTCAAAGGTGGGAGGTTGAGAATCCTTGAAATTCTTGTAAAAGAAGTCGCGTCTTCCCACATTATCTACTTGTAGAACAAGCTTAACTTGTTCCTTAACCATATTGACTACTTGCTCGTCAATCGAATCTAGAAACATCTGCTTAACGTCTTCGAGAAACTCTGCTTTTTGACGTTTGAAGATGGCCTCAACCTTAGCCGTAAACTCGGCTTCCTCACTCGTACTTCCGTCATTGGTGTCGTGTCCATTTCTCATCTTCATTCTATAAAACGGAAATAGGTTAAACAACGAACGAAAAGACATGACACATATACATATTCACCTCACCACCCCATCTTGCTCAACAATCATCGTACATCGCTTGTTTGACACGATTTGAACCCGTAACAATGGTATCTAATCATTGTTACACGAGCACGTCGCATTAACTCGCTAGTACAATGTCCATCTCGCTTGATGATTGCAAAAACACAACACAAAACAATTAGCGCATAGTTAGTTCACCTAATCCTAGGCACTAACAAATCCCCGGTCCGACCCATCTCCTACAAGTCCCGCATAAAGCGCATTCACAATAAAGTCTAAGTCTAGGCACCTATCTCAAGTCGCCTAAATCCCTTAAACCATGCTCTGATACCACTTGTAACAACCCGTCATCGCATAACCTGAAACATAACGCGTTTTTCCTTCTTTTTAAAAAAAAATATTGAAATGGCCTTGCAGTTTGGACGGCGCGCGCAGACCTGCACGGCGCGCACTAAGGAACGAAACCAGATCAGAAATGAGACACGCCAGTTTTCCTGAAATTCCACCCATTTGCGCGGCGCGCATTAGAACACAAAAAGGGATGTTTCCAAAATTTCACATAAAAGGCCAACACTCCCGAACCCAAAACCATACAACTTAAATTCGGTCACAACCCAAAGTAGTTTACATATTTCGAAGATTAGAGTTTAAAAAAGGGTACGACGACCAGTATAACGCCAAAGTATTTTCGACCCATAAGTTTAAGTACCAAACAAAAGACGAGCATGGTGTTTGGGATTAAATTACCCAAAACCTAGGTCGAATTACAAAAGCCTCCTCTAACAAATCCAAAGAGGTAAAATCTCTAATCCAAGCGTATACCCTTGCCCTTGTCCACGCCGGAGCCTAAAAAGATAAACAATGAGAGGGTAAGCTAAAGCTTAGTGAATGTAATAATTATACATATACATATATAACCTACTTACTTGCAATCACTTACTCAATACCGCATACAAGCTAGCAATTCGACAACTATGCAAACATTATACATAAACCAATATCCGTAATTCATAACAAGCTAGCGATACCAAAAGCATATAATTCACAATTAAGCATGCTAATACAAAATTCACACAACATGGTTAACCAATCGTACAAGGGAACGGTACTCGCTAAAGACCATCGGAGTTCATAACATCCATTAGTGTACATACGACGCGTAATCACTAATCCCCCGGGTGATGTCTTGAACACCGCGACAATCTCACCCCCATGACAATGTGGTGTCTTGAACACCGTGACAATTCCACATGTCAATCAAACAAATGAGTGGTGTCTTGAACATCGCAACAATTCCACTCCCATGACAATGTGTTGTCTTAAACATCGCGACTATTCCACATGTCAATCAAACCAATGGGTGGTGTCTTGAACACCGTGACAATTCTACCCGTTACGTAGAATGTGGTGTCTTGAACACCGCGACGATTCCACATTCCACGCTACGCAAATAAATACATTATATACGTACACACATAATTATTCCACTCACCTTACACGTCGGTGATGATTAAACACTTCTGTACGCTTCAAAAAAAAGTACCTAATACATTACATATATCAATTATTCATCCAAGTTGGTCAACCAACTTATTCGCCACACAAGTGCCATTTGGCCCATAGTGCAAACGTGACCCATTTGCACCATTCATTCTAACACTAGGTCAGGATTTTGTCAAACCCTTACTATCAATTCGATTATGGTCTTAATACACCTTTTAACACAAAGTTATCTCATTTTCGCTCCCATTAACCCACTTAGGTCATCAAGGACTCATTTGACCCATTTCAAGGTTAACACACTCATTTGGGTCACTATCATACCCAAATACACCCATTCACTTTAAACACTAAGTGTGTTAGTGATTTACTAACATTTAAGACCCATAAACACAATTTAACATTTCAAAACCCTAGGTTAGTCATCTTTGAGTACTCATGACCCAAACTTACCCAAAAAGCCCCAAAACACTAACAATTGGGTTTTATGTTCATCTTTAACCCATAACCCTAACCCTTAAACAAATTAAAGTAAGGAAATCAAGATTAGGACTTACCATTATACTCAAAACGTAGCTAGGGACTAGAGGGACAACTTTAAAACTTGAGCTTATGCAACTTCTTCTTCTTCCCTAAAATGAGCTTTCTCTCACTAAAACCTTACTCTCTCTCTCTCTAAATTGAATGTGGGAGTGATAAGTTGGGTGAAAATGAAGTTATGGTACCCACCAAATTGACCTTGGGGCCTTAAACTCGTTCAACAAGTGAAACTACCAAAATGCCCCTTTAAAATATCTAAAAAGGATAAAATGAGCTGTTAGAGCGTTATGCGCGCCGCGCGCTTCCTATTTTGCAGATTCCAGCTTCTTTTATGTATATACAAATGTACAATTCGGATCCGGGTCTTACATATTGGGTATTTGAGGCAATCACCATTTTCCAGGTCTATCACCGGTGTTCCCTCACGTTTCTATCCTGTATATCAAGGAAGATTCTGTATACGGCTAGGCTTGCCACCACCAAAGAGGGTGTTCCATGTATTCAAGGCATGGTGACTGAAAACCTAACATGTTCCATCACTGTCGACGCCATCAGACGTGCTCTTCAATTACCAGGTGGACTATTCGTTGATTCACCAACCAGTGATGCGTTTAGGAGGGAAGTGCTGGAGTTTATCGATTATGCTGGTCAAGTTGCCCACAGCCCTTTAAGGAAACACATGCCACCCTTGTGGTATTACGTCTTTGGTATACTGACTCAATGCATGAGTCAAAAGTCTGGTAGTTTTAACCAGTGCTCTGATTTTGAGCTCAAAATTGGTCATGGCTTGATCTTCAATCGAAATATCAATTATGCTGCTGAAATCTTTTTGAGATTGAGGGAAATGGTAGTTGCACCTAAACGAAGTGAATTAATTCCATTTTCAAGGTTTTTGAGCCTTGTGTTTGAAAATGAATTGGGTGATGGCAATAGGAGCATCACTGATCCCTCTATCGACTTACCATTAAAACAAGAGGGGATGACAAAAGAAGCACCAGCTGCTCCACATACTGGTCCATCACCAGCAATGCTCCAGTAACTTGCTGCTAAGGAAGGAGCTACCTAATTGACTGCCTTTGGTCCTGCACCAGCTAAGGGGTAGGGGTCTCAGCGTAAGCTAGCTACACACAAGAAGCGGCCAGCTACCACAATTGGAAAAGCCACTGTAGCAGAAACTGGTAAAGCAATAGTTGTATTAGAATCTAGTGCTCTCTGATAACAAAGAACAGGCCTAGTCTTATATATTGACTACCCAAATCTAGTTTTAGAATCCGTTACTCATCCATTTCTTGGTAACAGGCAAAGCTAAACGATCAATAGCTGGCTCCAAGTAGGCTAAAAAAGAGAAAGCACTCATCTCAACTGCTACTCCTGAAAAGGAGACTGCTATGGAACCTGGTGCGCCTATAGACCAAACAGCAGAAATCACTAACATAATTCAAAATATTTTATTTGTTGACTTCAATGTTGAAAGTGGAGTTAAAGATATGCCCTTTGCTTCCAAGCTGACTGGTTTTAAAACTAGTGTTAAGTGGAATAACAATCCATATTCTTCTAACCAGACACTTCCATAATTTTCAAAAGTGTACTTCAAGAAATATCCTCTACTGACAGTACAACCAGCAGAGAACATACGTGACCCCCAAAGCAGACTTGAGTTAGCTCCTCATCGTGTTGAACCAGCTCAAGCTACTGTACAGCCTAATTACAACTTGGATCATGATAAGAGTCACACTAACATCTCTAAACCAACTAAAACTCTTACACAATCTGAGTCAACATATGTTGCCATTGAGTCAGCAGAGTCACAGCTGCACTTACAGACACCAATCTCAGTCTCAATTGAAGGGCTAACTAAAACACAAGTTTCTCCCCAGAGACCAACACCAGATGCAATTGTTGAGTTAAATTTATTTGGTTCTTTTTTTGCTAACATAAAATGTTCCATTGTTTCAGATCTTAGCATGGCAGATGTCAAGGCAGAAGAGGTGATTGAAATGAACCATGTTATTCATACTGGTGATAATACTAGTACTAGTGAGTCTAATGGTACTGCTGCTGGTAATATTGGTGATGATGTTGGTGCTGGTCCAACTGTTCCTATTGTTAATGAGGAGATAGTTATTGAAGATGATATTGTTCCTCCTCCTATTCTTCCCAGTGTTACTGATTTAACTACTGTTACTGAAGTAGTTACTGACGTGTTTGCTAAACTCATTCCTACTGTTAATGAAGTTGTTGGTGATAGGGTTGTTGATACTACCATTACTGGTGGTACTCAGGATGCTGATAATGTTATTTGTCTTGATGAGCCAATGGTTATTGAGCATACTGGCACTGCCGGTGATCTGGATGTTGTTGCTACTATTCCTATGCATTTCATTACTGTGGATGCTGCTGGTGATCATCTTGTTTCTAATACAACACCAGATACCTTTTATAAGGGTGATTTGGGTACTGCCACTCCATCTACTGCCCTAGATACTACCCATGTATCTGCTGATACTGGTGCAAATGTGGATGCTATTACTGCTTCTGTTGCTACATCTGAAACTCCTAACGCTGCAGCTCCTGCCAAAAAGCCTAAGTTTGTTTCAAGAGTACTAGATCCAGAAGAGGTTGTGCGTAAATTTTTATATAAAGGAGTATCCATTGCTCCTAAAATTGCTCTCCTGGTGGACCAGCTAACTATTGATCCTCAAAGTACACTAGTTGCAGCTAGCAAGTTGCCTGATGAGGAGCTGGCTCAATTTATTCATCAGCTGGATGAACCAGATCGAGCGAAGGTTTATGAGAGGCTGGCTACACTTGACAATATTAATGAGCGGCCATACTATCATTACTTTGGTATGGCTCCTACTGCTTCCCCATGGCCTCGTACATGGAGGCCTCTAAAGTTTCAATACGATCCTGATACTGGTAAGTTCATCATGCTAAATCTTCCTAATTCGCCAGTACCTTCTGATTCCTCAACTTCTTCCTAATCATCTTCTGATGATGATGATGATGCTGATAAAGGTACTGGTAAGGACGAGCCAGTAGTTCCTGATAATACTACTAATTCTAAAGATAAGCCAGTGGATCTTGAAGCTGATTCTGCTGATATGGATACTAGTGGTTCTAAGCCTTCGGGTGAAGGTAAAAATGATGATGATCATGGTGATGAGTCAAATTCTGACCTTTCTCCTCCACCACCCCAAAGTGGGACTCCTATTCTAGCTGCTACTGCAACACCATCAACTAGTGGAATTGGTGTTGTTAAAATGGAAGGGTCATCTACCCTTGTTGTATACAGGATTGTTGCCAGAATCACACCTGATGTGCAGAACACCATCAGGGACACCATCATGACTGTGTTGGTGAAGCTATTCGACGGGCTGGCAGTATTACCACTTCATCTATTGAAGCCCAGTTGCATCAAACAAATGCCTTTGTTGACCTAGCAGTCGATGCCATCAAGCGACAATATGAAGAAGAAGAAGAACTTAATTAACAAATCATCTCTCACAATGAATATACTGATCATATCACCAGACTTCAAGCAGAGTTGGATGTTGAAAGATCAAGGGTTCGATTCTTAAATGAAGATATTAGGGTTCTTAAAGAGAGAGTTGATTCATATGAACATCAGATGGCCAATATGGTTCACATTTCTATTTATCTTCAACTTGTTAAGACTTTACAAAGGATGGTTGCTCTACAGGTTGATGTTAGAACGAGTGTTGATCAAATTGCCATGGGTGTGGCAAGAAATGAGGTAAGAGCATTCAACTTGTGACTCCAACAACATGGTGTTGATCCTGGTGCAAATCTAACTCCTACTGATGCTGAATGGAATAATTTTGCTTGGTCCATGCCTGAATCTGATAGTAATCTTGAAGTCAATGTTCCCCCAAACTCTACTTTTGCATCTGTTGATGACAAAAAGCGGGAGAAGAAATCTAAAAGATAAAAGAAAAGAAAACAATCTGAGGGGGAGCATGAACATGAAAAGGCACCCAAACAGTAGAGGAGAGATGGTGGTGATGATGGTGATAATGTCCAAGGAAGATCTGACCCTAAGCCCAGCAACGCTCATACTGAAGCATGTGCTAAGGGGGCTGGTGAATCTCAACCCAGCATGCCTACCACATCTGTAGATGATATTGGTTCTTGCACTAAGACCAGTAAAGTTGTTTCTACTGAGCTGGCTGAATCTTTTGCTGTCTCTTAAACTATTGAAAGAAGACTTAAACAAAAATAGGAGAGATATCAGAACAAATAGCAGAAAATCAATGATGCCTTTAACACCAGGTTTGAGGCCTATGCTGAAAAGAAGATGTAGAAAATTGAGCATAGGAGAGGTCTCTCTGGTGATCTTCTTGAAATTCACAACCGTATACTCAGCATTGAACAACACAAGAAGGCAGCAAGAAAAAGAAATGCCAAGTTTATTATTGATGCGCATAATTGCACATCTATTTGCGCAATATCAGAAAAGAGCGCGTCGCCCAATATAATCGCGCAGGGTCACATCCATACACTGGCTAGCGTGCCATCTAATCATGCTTTGACAACATGCCCATAAACATTGGTCACACAGTTTAAACATGGCGCCATGTTTAGGGCACGAATAAGGCTAGAAAAATTACTATGGCGACACTAAATAAGAAAGGACACCTACTGCAGCTTGATACAATCCTGACATTGCAGGACGGTAAGAAAAACACGGCAGGGTATAAAGGAGACATCACTAAGATAATGGTAGTGATGTTAAAGCTAAGGGGTATAAAATACTATTAAATTTTACAAGAAAATACTATTAAATACGATACAATTTTACACAAGATATTTATTTATTTAAAGAATGGATATACTTAAACCTTGCTACAACACTTATAGGCAGTGTACCTAATCGTACAGTAGTGTAGTTTTTAGTAAGTCCGGTTCGTTCCACAGGGAATCTTTTAAACAAAGCTTAACGCTATATTAGTTTTAATTTATAAAAATACAAATATATATATAAGTAATATTATTATTATAAAGGGGGTTTTCACCATTTAATGACCGGTTTGTCGATTTTAAAAACTTTAGTCGCAGTTAAAACCTAATGTAAAATATTAAAAATAAATATAACTTAATTTAAAGCGTAAAGTAAATAACGATAAGGAAATTGCGATAAATAAAAGTGCGATAAAATAAAATTGCGATAATTAAAAAGTACGATAATTAAAAGTGCAATTAAATACAATGACAATAAATAAAAGTGCAATAATTAAAAGTGCAATTAAATATAAAATAAAGGAAATTAAATATGAAATAAAAGAATTATGCTTATTTAAACTTCCGTAATCATGATGTTTGACGTGTTGATTTTAGTTTTATGCCCATGGGTTAATTGTCCTTTGTCCTGGATTATTTAATATGTCCGTCTGGTTTTTGTCCATAACAGTCCATCAGTCATAAATATAAAGTGCGAGTGTCCTCGTCAAATTATCCTTATACCCGAAGTTAAATATTCCAACTAATTGGGGACTTAAGCTGTAACAAAGTTTTAATACTTTGTTTAATAATTACACCAGGATATCGACTGCGTGTAACCCAAGGTTTTAATACTTTGTTATCAATTATGCCAAGTGTCCTTGTACATAATTTCACCCTTGTTTTAATAAGTCCATTGACTATTAATCCATTCCCGTGTCCGGTTAAATGAACGATTATTCGTACATATAAATACCCCTCCCATCGTGTCCGATCGAGTGTATATGGTTATTTATAGGGACGTCCAATTGTAAATCTTTATATTAAAATTAACAAACTATCATTTAGTTAAGCAAATATAAAGCCCATTAATAGCCCATAGTCTAATTTCCACAAGTGTTGTTCTTTTGCCCAAACCCCAATTATGGTACAAAGCCCAATTACCCAATTTTAGTAATTAGCCCAACATCATGATTACTTTGATTTAAATAAGCATAATAATAACTTAGCTACGAGACATTAAATTAAAAAGGTTGAACATAACTTACAATGATTAAAAATAGCGTAGCGTTACACGGACAGAATTTCGACTTACACCCTTACAACATTCGCTAACATACCCTTATTATTAGGATTTAAAATTAAAATTAAAATTAAAATTAAAATTAAAATATAAATATAAATATATATATATATATATATATATATATATATATATATATATATATATATATATATATATATATATATATATATATATATATATATATATACACACATACATTTACATATAGATAGAGAGATTGATGGATGATATTGATGAACCAAACACTCGTTTTTATAGGGCATGTGGGCTGGAAAAGGTACTCAAGTGATCGCATGAGCTTTGCCCTTCAGGCTCATGCGATCGCATGGCCAGCTGGGGAGGCTCAAAAGTCTACAAAAACGTGGGCTTCTTATTTATTTATTATATAATATAATATATATAATTAAATTTAATTATATATATATTATATTATATTCTTGTACTCCGTTGACTTTTAATTTTTAGTCCGTTGCGTCGAGCGTTGAGAGTTGACTCTGGTCCCGGTTCCGGATTTTCGAACGTCCTTGCGTATAATTTAATATCTTGTACTTTGCGTTTTGAATCTTGTACTCTTGTAATTTCGAGACTTTTCTTATCAATAATTGGAACCTCTTTGATTGTATTTTGTACTTTTGAGCTTTTTGGTTGTTTGCGTCTTCAATTCATCGAATCTATCTTTTGTCTTCACCTTTTATTATTTAACCGAATATCACTTGTAAATAGGACAATTGCAACTAAAAGCTTGTCTTTCTTGAGGAATAATGCTATGAAATATATGTTCGTTTTTAGCATTATCAAATATTCCCACACTTGAGCGTTGCTTATCCTCAAGCAATATAGTCTTAAAATATACTAGAATCACTTCTTTATTCTTCATACTTTGTGCATCGGTGATTTCTTTACGGCGGTATAAACAATGGTAGTAACGTTGTGGTTTACAGTCCCACATGACTATAAAATTTAGATCCTTTAAGGAAATTGGATCTTTATGAAAACATTTGATCTTTTGAAAATTAAATCTAGCTTTTACCCTAGATATGTTTTTCGGAATAACCCTTCACCGGTGTTTGCAAATTCTTTTTGTGGGTTTGGTGGGTTTCAGATTTGAAAATTTTAGCTCAAAACTTACGGTTTTATGTCACCCACTTGCTAACCTTGTATTAGGAAAGCAACGCGTCCAGTATACTTGCTCCGTATATTACCTTTCGATAAACTACCGTCCGGTTGTAAAGGAAAGCGTTGAACAAGCAACTGTTAAGGCAATGTCCCCTGACATGCTTTTAATTATAATCTATAACGTGTTGGACGCAATTATAATCCTTGGTAGGAGCAATAGTAAAGCTCACCCTTATAATTTTTCGGTCTGGCACAAGGTCCTGTCTTTGACCATGCTATGCAACCACCGTTCTTACGGTTGACACCCGATTTGGTTCAGGTGACCTAATAAATTCTAGGTGAATTCCTAGGATTTTACGTTCAATGATAATGAACGCATTGAAAATGGGTTTTTAGAAAACAAATCGGTTTGAAATTTTGATCAAAATATTTTCTCGTTCAAACTCGAGTTTAGATATCATTGAATTTCATGAGTTTGTAATTCTCAATCTTTAAGCTCAATCTCTAGGATTGAGTAATATCAGTCTTAAAAGCTGATTTTTGATCTTTAAGGAGATTATCCTTTCTGGGGATCTGATTCATTAGTCTTATCCAGCTAATTTGCACGGCGACCTCCCCATTTTACGAGACAGATCCTCTCATGGTTAGGATAAGTCTGACCACTTGGCGACCCTGTTTGATGCTGAGGTCTGTGGATTTCCTGCTGATTTTAGAGATGACTTTTCTAAATTTTTCGTCAACCTACAGCTGGTCTGGACGACAACTTCATGACCTAAATCAAGAAGCGCGTTTCTTTTTCGAAAGACTTTACTTCCTTTTAATGATGGAATTGATTCATCGTATAGATCCATCTTTCTTACAGTAAATCGGGTAAAACTGTTTAGTTTAGTTCAAAGCAAAAGTATCTTCAATTATTTGTTACAGAAATATGTGACATATGTTTAAAATAACTTGGTAAATTTTCCCACACTTGGCTTTTATTTTCTTTTATTTGCCTTTTTATTGTCCTCTATTCCATTTTAAATGAATTCTAACATTTTGGTTTGTTTCTCAATTTATGTCCTTTCCGAGGTAACAATAATTTCGGTGTTAACACCTAGTTTTATCATTCATAAATATGTATAAACATGATTTTGAGTTCATTTTAATTGAAAATTTTAAATTTTTTTACTAGAATTGGGTAGTCAGTATATAAGACTAGGGCTGTTATTTATTATCAGAGAGCACTAGATTCTAATACAACTACTGCGTTACTAGTATTTTTAATGGTAACCAAGTGTATAAGTTAAAAATTTTAACAATCCGAAAGAATTTAACCCCTTCCCACACTTAAGATCTTGCAATGCCCTCATTTGCAAGAAATCAGTAATAATTTAAATTATTGAGGGTGATTAGCGTAGAAAAATGATTAAATTTTACCAAAGTTTCCAAACATATTGGCGTTAGTTTGCTGAATGATAAATGGTGCACATCATTTGTTCATTCCGTCTTGTTGTTACATCACATTTATTTTTCATCTTGTCGTCAAAATTAGTAGCTTTTGCTCAACTTAATGCCAATCTTTGAAAATGCGCTGTTTTACCCTGTTTTGTACAATCGACAATATACATACATACAAATATAAACATGCATGGCAATTTGAAATGGGACTTAATATCCCACTTTCAAATCCTAAAGGTAAAATATTAGTACACAATAATAATAAAAATGATAAAAATTACATAAATATATCCAATAACATAAGTTTAAACATGAATAATTAAAAAGATAAAAATATAAAAATCATAAAAATAACCAAATGGAACTAAATCAGTCTGGATAGGGGTTCCAGTTCATC
The DNA here is from genome assembly GCF_046630445.1 of Rutidosis leptorrhynchoides. Classification (NCBI taxonomy): domain Eukaryota; kingdom Viridiplantae; phylum Streptophyta; class Magnoliopsida; order Asterales; family Asteraceae; genus Rutidosis; species Rutidosis leptorrhynchoides. The sequence continues at coordinate 234,613,480 of NC_092335.1, forward strand.
TCGTCAGGTGGGTTCCATTGTTGGTTATAGGTGTCCTGATAGGCTTGATTATAGTCATACCGGTTAAAGGATGGTCGGATGTCGGGGCTGTGTGGCGGAAAATGAGCAGGTCGAGTAGGCACGTAATTATTTGGTACCTGATATGATAGCTGGCTCATGATTTAGTGCTGATGAACTAACCAGCTATCATGTTGGCATCTCCTATAATCCTCGTATACTCGCTCGGAGTTCCACTGCTCGTACATACTATGTTTGGCCGCGCTCGTCATTGATTCCTCATCTATACGAACGTGGACGTCAAGAATAGCATCTTGAAAGACATCCCTAATGTCTTCTGCTTCCTCCATTTCCTCGTCTGAGCCTCTCTCTACCTGAGGATGAGGGCCCTCATAGGGTACTGCCTGGTTGCGTCTACTTTTCAATACCTTAGCACCCACATAAACTTTCAATCCTAAAGGCTCAACCTGTTCTCTACAAAGCTGTAATGGACCCCCTTGGTTCCTATCAACACCTAAATACTCTCCAATGAGAGTAACAAAAATACCTCCTCCTATTATACTCCCGTCCTGCATTCCTTCTACCATTTTAGATAAACAAAAACCAACACAGTAAGGGATATTGACAAAGCTTCTAGGATCCCGAATACAATTTAGGTAGAATAAATCATGTAAGGTCATTTTTTCCTTATTGTGACCTCTCTGTGTAATCGAGTTAGCCAAAAATCTATTAATGATACGAAGCTCGGCTCTGTCAATATGTGTATAGGAGTGTCCTCCAGCTCGTGTAAAAACATCAAAATGTGACATACGCCTCCACATGGCATCAGCATCAAAGTTGCTATCTACCCTTTCACCATAATGAATCAAATTTGTACAATCGGGTAGTAGCAACTCTCCAGGAGTATATATCTGTAAAGCCCTGGCCATGTCCAGCATGGACATTCTGTACATCCTACCGCCAAGGATAAACCTAAGAAATCTTCTATCATCTATTCTAACTATATTTGTATCAAGTGATACAGTACTCATCAACTCAACACACCATTCCTTATATACAGGCCTACGAATGGTGAAAAGACGTTCCCAATCTGTAAAAGAAGAGTTCTCGTACCTCTGAATCAGTAGCAGTCTGACTCTATTAGCTACCTGAACTCTCTCCAAAGGATCCCAATCGATTACCCTTGGCACCTCTACATTTTTTGTTACCAATTTGAATTTGTTCCTTTGATATGTCTCGTTATCTCTCCATCTTCTATCAAATCTCAGATTAGGATGCAAAGTGTGCTCCGGAATTGTTTGGAATTCTACTGGCGGCCTCATCGGGAATACTATGAATTCATTAACAAACTGTACTGGATCATAATAAGGTACATGTTGATCAGGCTGTTGTTGTGGTTCCTGTTGTGGTTCTTGTTCGTGTTCTGGCTCGTGTTGCATTTCTGGTTCTGGTTCTGGTGCTGGAGCAGGTCGTCTTGATGATGATGCTCCTGAACCTCCAGTATCGGCTTTCTGCAAAACACATTAAACACAAAATTTGTGCATCTAAATATGCATTAGTGTTAGCAAAATAACAACTTAAAACAATCATAATAACATGTTAAATAAAAATTTAACTTATACACATTTTCACAATTTTTACAATTCTATACTTTTTCAAATAAGCACATATGGAAATGTAGACAAAGTTCATAAGCATTTAACTCAAATAACATGTCAAAATAGTCATTACTAACAATTAAACAAGTCTCAAATGGCAATTATATCAAATTAATCAAGTTCATGAATTTTCGCCTAAAAAGTCCACTTTAATCTTTAAAAATCATGTTTAGGATCAATGTTTGGATCATTTAACTTCCTAAACATGTTACACTACTCAATTAAGCAATAATTCATGACAAAAATCGGCCATAACCTGTTTATATCAAAAAGCCCCAAATTGCTCAAGAACACAAACCCTAGATTTCTAAAATTTTTGAAGTTTTTGGCTTCAAATCATGTTAAATAGCATCAATCTATGTTATACATACATAAAATACTATCAATTTATCAATAATTACACTAGAAATTAACAAAATTGCATTAGGTAAAATATTGGTAATTATCACAAAAACTAGAAATTTATAGAGTTTAGGGGTGTAATTTTTACCTTTTTGCTGAAGAATGAGAATCTAGGCATGATTAGAGCAAGAAAAATGACGAATTACGGTGGAAAAATGATGAAATTTGGTGAGATTTTAAGAGAATTTCGTATATGTGTGTGTGTTGTGGTATGGAGACAGAACAGCTCGCTGAGAGTTTTGATCTGGCCAGAAATCCAGCCTCATGCGATCGCATGAGGTTGGTGTGTAAACCACATGCGATCGCATGGGGTACCGGCTATAGTGCTTTCAGTTTTTTTTTTTTTTATTTTATTATAAAATCTTATACTTTATAAAACATAAAATTAAAAAAAATTTGTTTCTTTTTAGAATGAGGGCGTTTCGGATCGATGTCCTAGTCCTTCCCTCGACAAAATTTTAAAATTTGTCAATTCAAAGCGCGGTTTTTAAAAGTAAAGATTTTTGGGTTTTTTTTAATGTTTTTGGCATACTTTAATTCAATAAGATTAAAAATAATGATAATAAAAGTTCTCGTCCTGCCCTCGGGTAAAGCAATTTCGGTTCAACGATCTAATCTTCAACTCACGACGAATTTTAAAAATCATATTTTTAACTTAATGAGATAAAGTAAATTTTTGTTTTTATAATCACACCAAACTTAAATTTAAAATGCATAAAATTAAAAATTCATATTATTAAAATTTAAAAATTCACACCAAATTTATATTATATTTTTGTTTTTATACATATAAACTTATATTAAAAATATTAATTTTTCAAATATTTACAATTATAAATATATTGATTTAAAAGTTTACAATAGTATTTTAATATTTATATATTAAATTTAAAAACAAAGTAAAAATAAAATTAAAAATCTTTTTGGTCTTTTATCCCACTTTAATCAATCAAATATTATCAAAAATATACGCCCCTCTTTTCGGTAAAGTAATTTCGGTTCCATGACCTAATTTAACTCATGACGAATTTTTAAAATATTTTGGGTTGATTGATTAAAGATATTTATACCTTAAAAATAAACGGTAAATTTCGCAGTGATGTAATAAATTTTTGTATGATATTAATAATTTCGGTCGCAAGACCTAATTTTATTGAATACCAATTTAATACTTTATAGCGAACAAATTAGCGTTTATTATCAAAAGGTTAAAAATAAAAATAAAAATAAAAACTGTACAAACTTACCTGTGAAAGAGATTTCTTAGTGATATGCTCTAGCCCACTCATAAGATAGTCGAACTAATTGGTTTTCCATGGCTACATAGGCGTAACCTCGAGCATTTAGCGTTTTTTCTTCTAAACATATGAACGGTCCGTCTCTGCATAAAGTAACAAATTCGATGTTTGAATAGGTTTGATTATTTGAACATTTACCTTCGTGTGACCATTTTCCGCATTTGTGACATTTTTCAAGGTGTCGTGCTCTTCTTTTCGCTGCGGATTTTGATTTTCCTTTACCAAATTGTAACTTATTATCTTCGCATATGAATTCTTTTCTTACTCTGTCCAATTTACCTCTGATTAATGATACGATTTCACTTGAAAGTGTGTCATTATTACGTTTAGTGATCAAAGTGTGTAGCATTAGACCATGGTTTAATTCACAGGAAGTCTTCATTTCGAAAAACCTAAAAAAAATAAAAATTCAGAATGGAGGGAGAAGACTAGTTCTTTAGGGTCTGCCAGGGAAAGACCATTCGGGTTCCATTTTCGAGAACTACACGAAAACAGAAAATCTAACTCTAACAGAAATACATATTATCCTTTAAAGACTTGATTCTCCCCACACTTAGTTAGCTGTGGTGTCGAAATTGTGATTAACTTCGTTGTCAACTTCCATTGGACTATCTATGTAATGTTTAACTCTGTGACCATTAACCTTAAATTCAATCCCATTTGAATTTATTAATTCTACTGTTCTGTATGGGAAAACTCTTTTGACTATGAATGGTCCAGACCATCTTGATTTCAATTTTCCAGGAAATAGCTTGAATCGTGAATTGAAAAGAAGAACTCTGTCGCCTTCTTTAAATTCTTTTGAACTTCTGATTCTTTTATCATGCCATTTCTTCGTTCTTTCTTTATAGATTAACGAATTTTCATATGCTTCTTGTCTTAATTCTTCTAATTCGTTTAGTTGACTTAACCGTAGTCATCCAGCTTCATGTAAATCAAGATTACATGTCTTCAAAGCCCAAAATGCTTTGTGTTCAATTTCTACTGGAAGATGACATGCTTTTCCGTAAATGAGTTTAAAAGATGTGGTTCCAATTGGAGTTTTGTAGGCTGTTCTAAAAGCCCAGAGTGCATCCTCCAATTTAATGGACCATTCCTTCGGATTTGATCCTACGGTTTTCTCTAAAATACGTTTTAAAGCTCGGTTGGTATTTTCAACTTGTCCACTTGTTTCTGGATGATATGCAGTGGAGATTTTATGAGTTACTCCATATCTTTTAAGAACTTTCTCAAGTTGATTGTTACAGAAATGAGTACCCCGATCACTTATTAAAGCTTTCGGTGTTCCAAACCTTGCAAAAAGACGTTTTAAAAAGTTGACTACAACTCGTGCATCGTTAGTTTGGAGAGCTTGTGCTTCCGCCCATTTAGATACATAATCAATGGCTACGAGAATATATAGATTATTATGAGATTTTGGAAATGGACCCATAAAGTCAATACCCCAAATGTCAAATACTTCACATACTTGAATGACATTTTGTGGCATTTCATCACGTTGACTTATTTTTCTGGTCCTTTGACAAGCATCACAGGATTTGCAAAGAAGGTGTGCGTCTTTGTAAATTGTAGGCCAATAGAATCCAGCATCATAAACTTTTCTTGCTATGAGTTGAGGCCCATAATGCCCTCATGTTGGTCCTGTGTGACAATGGTTTAAGAATTTACTAGCTTCATCTCCGAATACACATCGGCGTATTATTCCATCGGGATAACTTTTAAACAAATGTGGATCTTCCCAGAAATAGTGTTTTATATCACTGAAGAATTTCTTTTGTTTTTGGTACGATAATCCTTTTTCAAGGAATCCACAAACTAAGTAGTTTGCATAGTCTGCAAACCATGGAATTTCATTATAATCTATCTTCAATAGATATTCATCAGGAAAGTTATCTTGTATGGCCGATTCATTTAGAACTTCTAATTCGGGATTTTCAAGACGAGAAAGATGATCAGCGGCGAGATTTTCTGCTCCTCTTTTATCTCGGATTTCAATATCGAACTCTTGTAAGAGTAAGATCCAACGGATTAATCTTGGTTTGGCATCTTGTTTCGAAAATAGGTATCTAAGAGCAGAATGGTCGGTATAGACCACCGTTTTTGCTAGAACGAGATATGAACAAAATTTGTCAAAAGCAAAGACAATAGCAAGGAGTTCTTTTTCAGTAGTTGTATAGTTCGTTTGTGCTCCTTGTAACGTCTTACTAGCATAATATATAGGTTGAAATCTTTTTCAATCCTTTGTCCTAAAACGGCTCCCATTGCAAAATCACTTGCATCGCATATTAGTTCAAACGGTAGATTCCAATTTGGAGTTATCATGATCGGCGCATTAGTGAGTTTCTCTTTAAGAATATTAAAAAATTTGATACATTCATCTGAAAAGATGAATGGAGCATCCTTTTCTAGGAGTTTATTCATAGGAGTGGCAATTTTAGAAAAATCTTTTATAAAACGTCGGTAAAAACCGGCATGCCCTAGAAAACTCCTAACTCCTCTAACATTGGTGGGATGTGGAAGTTTAGCAATTACATCTACTTTAGCTCTATCCACTTCAATTCCTTCCTTTGAAATTTTATGTCCAAGAACGATGCCTTCTTTGACCATGAAATGGCATTTCTCCCAATTAAGTACTAGATTTGATTGTTCGCATCTAATAAGCATTCGTTCCAGATTAACTAAACATGATTCAAATGTATCACCGAAGACTGAAAAGTCATCCATGAAAACTTTCATGCATTCTTCTATCATGTCGTGAAAAATTGCCATCATGCACCTTTGAAAGGTTGCAGGGGCGTTGCAAAGTCTAAATGGCATGCGTTTGTAAGCAAAAGTACCATAAGGGCACGTGAACGTGGTTTTCTCTTGGTCTTCGGGTGCTATTGGAATTTGAAAATATTCGGAAAAACCATCAAGAAAAAAATAGTAACTATTTCCGGCTAATCTTTCCAACATTTGATCAATAAAAGGTAAGGGAAAGTGATCTTTTCTGGTAGCGTTATTTAATTTTTTATAATCAATACAAACATGCCATCCTGTTACAGTCCTAGTAGGAATAAGCTCATTTTTCTCATGTGTAATGATAGTCATGCCACCCTTCTTAGGCACGCATTGAACTGGGCCTACCCACGGACTATCAAAAATTGGATAAATTAAACCTGCATCTAGCAGTTTAATAATTTCTTTCTTAACAACATCTTGCATATTAGAATTTAGTCTTCGTTGGCGTTGCACATACGTTTTATGACCTTCTTCCATAAGGATTTTATATGTGCAATACGAAGGACTTATTCCTTTAATATCATGAATCTTCCATGCAATGGCTGGTTTATGAGCTTTCAACACAGAAATGAGTTGCGATTTCTCATTTTCAGTAAGGGAATACGCGTATTCCAAATGGTTTGGAAGTGGCTTTAACTCTAATGTCAGAGGTTCTTCTATCGATGATTTTTATCGATATCTGTCTTCTTCTTTTAGCATTTGAATTTCTTCTGTTGTTGGTTCATATCCATTAGCTATTAGTGTAGCTAACATTTCAGTTTCATCAATTGGTTCAGTTCCTTCTCCTAAAGAACATTCTCCTGTTCCTTGTAATTCTGGAAATTCTTCTAACAATTCTGCATGTGATTCTATAGTTTGAATATAATAACATGTATCATCTGCAGATTGCGGTTGTTACATTGCTCTATCAACTGAAAAGGTAACACTCTCGTCCTCTATACTTAGGGTCGGTTTCTTACCAAAGACGTCTATCATTGCTTTAGCAGTGTTTAAGAATGGTCTTCCTAATATGAGAGGAACTTGAGAATCTTCTTCCATGTCCAGAACAACAAAATCTACTGGGAATACTAAAGTACCAACTTTAACTAGCATGTTCTCCATTATCCCTCTAGGATATTTTATTGATCAATCGGCTAGTTGTATGCTTATTCTTGTTGGTTTCAATTCTCCAAGGTCTAGTTTAGCGTATAGTGAATACGGCATTAAATTTATACTAGCACCTAAATCTGCCAGTGCTTCTATTGAACTAAGACTACCCAGAAAACATGGAATTGTGAAACTTCCTGGATCAGATAGTTTTTCTGGTATCTTATTCAACCGCACTGCTGAACAATTAGCATTCATAGTAACGGCTGAGAGTTCTTTCATTTTCTTTCTACTTGAGATTAAATCTTTCAGAAATTTAGCTTATCTAGGCATTCCTAAAATTACATCAATGAAATGAAGATTGACATTTATTTGTTTAAACATATCCAAGAATTTAGATTGCTCGGCTTCAAGTTTCTCTTTTTTTCATTTTACTCGGGTAAGAAAGTGGTGGTTGGTATGGTTTAACATAAGGTTTAGCCTTAACTGTGTTATCTTCATTAACCTTTTCAACTACCGGTTCTTTTTCCTTATCTTGTTCAGGTTGTGGTTCTTGTGGAGTAGGAATAGCTTCATCAGAAGTTACAGGTATTTCAGGTGGTTTAAGTATAATACCACTTCTTGTGGTAATGGCTTTAGCTGTTTCATTCCGGGGGTTAGCATTTGTATCACTAGGTAAACTTCTCGGTTTTCTTTCACCTATTAACCTTGCTAGGTTACTTACTTCTTGTTCCAAATTTTGAATAGAAGCTTGTTGATTTCTAAATGCTTGAGCATTTTGTTCATTGGTTTGTTTCTGAGATGTGAAAAACTGCGTTTGAGTTTCAACTAGCTTCGTCATCATATCTTCTAAATTCGGATTTTTATCATCGGTTTGTGGTGGTTTGTTTTGAAAATTAGGTCTTTGCTGATTGTAAGTATTATTAGATACTCGTTGATTACTAGGACCTTGTTGATTGTTGTATGGAATATTTCGGTTATAATTCTGGTTTTGATTGTAAATTGGTCTTGGCGGTTGATAATTATTCTGATAATTATTTCCAGGCCTTTGGTTTATGTATGAAATATTCTCTCTTTGTTCCATTGTTAGCTCAATACTAAGACAATCTTTTGTCAAATGTGGTCCTCCACACTGCTCACAACTAATTCATATTGAGTGAATATTCTTAGTCATCTTTTCCATTCGTCTCTCGACAGCGTCTATCTTTGCGGAAATGGAATCTAAGTCATGGCTAGAATCGGCTCTAGCTGCTTTAGATGATCTAACGATATCTTTTTCTTGGTGCCACTCATGTGAGTGGGAAGCAGTGTTATCAATAATTTTGTAAGCATCAGTTTCGGTTTTCTTCATAATAGAACCACCAGCTGCTATATCGATGTCTTTCCTTATAGTGATGTCGCATCCTCGGTAGAATATTTGTACTATTTGACAGGTATCTAAACCATGTTGCGGACATCCTCTTAATAACTTTCCAAATCTGGTCCATGCCTCATATAGAGTTTCGTTTGGTTTCTGTGTGAACGTAACAATTTCTCCTTGAAGTCTTACGGCTTTAGATGCCGGAAAGAATTGTTTAAGAAATTTTTTAACTAAAACGTCCCATGTATCGATCGCCCCTTCAGGTAACGATTCCAACCAATCTTTGGCTTCTCCCTTTAAAGTCCAGGGAAATAACATGAGATATATCTGTTCATCCTCATCTTCTCGGATTTTAAATAGTGTGCAGATCCTATTAAAGGTACGAAGATGTTCATTTGGATCTTCCTTCGGCGCACCACTAAATTGGCATTGATTAGTCACGATGTGTAGAATTTGTCCTTTGATTTCATAATCTGGCGCATTAATGTCTGGATGAATAATTGCGTGACCTTGGCCAGTGCGTTTAGCTCGCATTCAGTCTTCCATACTTAGAGGTTTCAGATTCTCCATGATTGAATTTGTTGAATCTGAATCACTAGAGGATTCTAATTTAATGGTTCGTTCCTCAACAATCTCTGTTTGAATGATTGGTGGTTCCGAAGGAAAAATTAATGGTTCAGGATCTATGAATCGTCCCTGAATATTCTCCGGATTCTCAATTGTGAGGTCGGACTCAAAAAATGGATTATCGGAAATTTGAATTGGAATACTTGGTTGACTGGATAACGATTCTAAAGAAAAATCAACGGCGACAATATTATCTAGATGTCTTGATCGAGTTACAGGTGGTGAACGTACAAAAGGTGGTGAACGTCTTGCTCGGTGCATTCACTGAATATCCTATTAGTTTTTAAAAGGAAAGAAAAATTATATAAGTTATCCAATTAATAGACTTTTCTGATTTTTCCCACGTTTCGAATAGCCAAAAGATGCAGCAGAGGGGCATGATTCGTTTGGTCTCAATATAATTGAGTACTGTTTGGCTCCAATAACCCGGTCCACGTACAAATCCAACTATTACTACGAACCAGAAAATTTTTATGTCTATCAATTTAACCACTTAAAATAAATTTTCGTAATTTTAAGAAATTTAGATAAGAAATAGAGAAAATTCTAAGTCCTAAAAACTAGAATGGCGAGAAATAAGAAAGAAAAAGAGCGCATCGGTATTAAAATTGGAGAAATAAGAAAGAAAAAGAGTGACTTATGAAACTTTAAAACACTCAACTAACCCAACCTTATTATTATCACTAACTTAAAATTAAAATTGAAAATTGAGATTACTAATTGGAGTGATAATTGATACATAGGTAATAGGCGTCGAAAAATAAAAATAAGAAAGTAGCGCGTTGAAACTTAAAAAGGAACTAAAAACTAAGAATCAAAAGTTGCGTCTAAAAATATTAAAGCTTACAAGTAAAACTATATCCCAAATGGCAATATCTTAAAAAGGTATTAAAAATTAAAAAAAAAACGCCGTCGCAAAATTCTAGAGCACCTAAATCTTAGTCTAAAGAAAAAGCACTTAAGGAAATTTACGGCAAAGCCTAAAAATCTTGAAGTAAAAATAATTATGGCAAAAACTATAACTTAAAACTAAGTACGAGTGATAAAATACAAATATTACGCTAAAATAATTAAAAAGGGATAAAATATAAAAATATACTAAAAGTTGTAAAAAGTACAATTTTTATAAAAATATTATTTTTATATTATTTATTTTATAAAAGTATTAAGTTTATATAAATTAAATAACCTAATTAAAACTAAATAATACAAAATAATAAAATTAAAACTTAAATATTATAATAGTACAACCCTAATTAGGGTTTGATTAATAATAATAATAATTACTCCGTATTTAATGCTGTACGATAATCAAATGTGGCGTGTCAGAAGGGCTCATGCGATCGCATGAGTCCTAAGTTACCCGGCCATGCGATCGCATGGGCTAGGGTTTCGGGCCAGACACTGGGCTGCTACACTACTGGACTCGAGTTTTAATATATTTTTTTTTCTATTTTGCTGTATTATATATTTATAATATATTTATATAAATTAAATAAAAATTATATTTTTACAAACTAAAAATAGAAATAAAGAAATTTTATAAAACTTAAATATTTAACAAACTCTAAAAAATATTTATATTTTCATTTTTTTTTTTATATTTTCGAATATTTAAAACGTATTTTTACAAAAGCGTATTTTTTTTTATATTAGCGTTGCGCTTCCGGCGTTTAAGCAAGAAATTGGATTCCTCGGCAGCGGCGCCAAAAATACTTGATGTTAAAGCTAAGGGGTATAAAATATTATTAAATTTTATAAGAAAATACTATTAAATACGATACAATTTTACACAAAATATTTATTTATTTAAAGAATGAATATACTTAAACCTTGCTACAACACTTATAGGCAGTGTACCTAATCGTACAGTAGTGTAGTTTTTAGTAAGTCCGGTTCGTTCCATAGGGAATCTTTTAAACAAAGCTTAACGCTATATTAGTTTTAATTTATAAAAATACAAATATATATATAAGTAATATTATTATTATTATAAAGGGGGGTTTTTACCGTTTAATGACCGGTTTGTCGATTTTAAAAACTTTAGTCGCAGTTAAAATCTAATGTAAAATATTAAAAATAAATATAACTTAATTTAAAGCGTAAAGTAAATAACGATAAGGAAATTGCGATAAATAAAAGTGCGATAAAATAAAATTGCGATAATTAAAAAGTACGATAATTAAAAGTGCAATTAAATACAATGACAATAAATAAAAGTGGAATAATTAAAAGTGCAATTAAATATAACATAAAGGAAATTAAATATGAAATAAAAGAATTATGCTTATTTAAACTTCCGTAATCATGATGTTTGACGTGTTGATTTTAGTTTTATGCCCATGGGTTAATTGTCCTTTGTCCTGGATTATTTAATATGTCCGTCTGGTTTTTGTCCATAACAGTCCATCAGTCATAAATATAAAGTGCGAGTGTCCTCGTCAAAATATCCTTATACCCGAAGTTAAATATTCCAACTAATTGGGGACTTAAACTATAACAAGGTTTTAATACTTTGTTTAATAATTACACCAGAATATCGACTGCGTGTAACCCAAGGTTTTAATACTTTGTTATCAATTATGCCAAGTGTCCTTGTACATAATTTCACCCTTGTTTTAATAAGTCCATAGACTATTAATCCATTCCCGTGTCCGGTTAAATGAACGATTATTCGTACATATAAATATCCTGCCCATCGTGTCCGATCGAGTGTATATGGTTATTTATAGGGACGTCCAATTGTAAATCTTTATATTAAAATTAACAAACTATCATTTAGTTAAACAAATATAAAGCCCATTAATAGCCCATAGTCTAATTTCTACAAGTGTCGTTCTTTTGTCCAAACCCCAATTATGGTACAAAGCCCAATTACCCAATTTTAGTAATTAGCCCAACATCATGATTACTTTGATTTAAATAAGCATAATAATAACTTAGCTACGAGACATTAAATTAAAAAGGTTGAACATAACTTACAATGATTAAAAATAGCGTAGCGTTACACGGACAGAATTTCGACTTACACCCTTACAACATTCGCTAACATACCCTTATTATTAGGATTTAAAATTAAAATTAAAATATAATATATATATATATATATATATATATATATATATATATATATATATATATATATATATATATATATACGTTTACATATAGATAGAGAGATTGATGGATGATATTGATGAACCAATCACTCGTTTTTATAGGGCATGTGGGCTGGAAAAGGTACTCATGCGATCGCATAAGCTTTGCCCTTCAGGCTCATGCGATCGCATGGCCAGCTGGGGAGGCTCAAAAGTCTACAAAAACGTGGGTTGCTTATTTATTTATTTATTATATAATATAATATATATAATTAAATTTAATTATATATATATTATATTATATTCTTGTACTCCGTTGACTTGTAATTTTTAGTCCGTTGTGTCGAGCGTTGAGAGTTGACTCTGGTCCCGGTTCCAGATTTTCGAACGTCCTTGCGTATAATTTAATATCTTGTACTTTGCGTTTTGAATCTTGTACTCTTGTAATTTCGAGACGTTTCTTATCAATAATTGGAACCTCTTTGATTGTATTTTGTACTTTTGAGCTTTTTGGTCGTTTGCGTCTTCAATTCGTCGAATCTATCTTTTGTCTTCACCTTTTATTATTTAACCGAATATCACTTGTAAATAGGACAATTGCAACTAAAAGCTTGTCTTTCTTGAGGAATAATTCTATGAAATATATGTTCATTTTTAGCATTATCAGGTAGTACTTTTACAGTTTTTTGGAATAAAAGGACAAAGGCAATACTACATGGCACCAACATATCCTTTTGTCCCCTTATGTGGCACTGATAAATCATAATGAGAATTGAAGATGTGATAAATTGAATGAGACTCGGTAAGGTAAAGAATAGATTCGGTATTAGAGAGAATCGGTAAAATTACATTCCACAGCTTCTTAAACTCAGTTACAATGCAATTACTATCTTATTAGGACTACTAAGGTTCTTTATATAGCCTTCTTCTAAGGAACCATCTAATAAGCTTGTTTCACATTAACACTATAAAATTTCCGGGACCCTAACCATCTCCCCCTAGTGTTAAATGTGAAAATTATAATGTAATCCTATTTTGTAATCTTGAGAGGTCCAAAATTTGCTTTCCATTTCGTACCCGCTGGATCAGAAAATTCAACTTGGTTGTCTGAAATCTTCTTTGAAGGTTTCCAGGTACCCCATGCTTTTCTTGGATATCCCTCATGTAATGGATATTCATCCATTTCTTTAAAATACCTTCTTTTTATTTGACCACGAAGAATCTCAGTTTTTTTGGTTCGGATCCGAAGCTTTAGATGATCTCTAATATGTTTAATGAATTCTCCGAGACCCATTTTCATGTCAATAACATCAAACTTGCTTTGACATAACTTGAGATACTTCAACGCAGCCTTGAGTTTTCCATCTGAATACTTGTTTAGCTCTTTCATTCGGATGAACACCTTTTCTTTTTGAAACACAAACCCTTTGGGTTCAAATACTATCTCAAACATTTTCATGTCCTCCATTCCCTCTAGAAATTGATCTGGACACATTATTCGAATCTTTTTCTATGTAGCTTCGAGACCGATTTGAAAGTCCTCAAGTCGCATCAGTTCAATTGTCTCCATCATGTACCTCTTTACAGCTTCTAATGCATGAGTTTTTGCATAAGGTCGATTCTTGAGAATTTTGAGGTAATTGTAGATGTGAATGATGTCAAGCATATCTAGATTTTGAAAATCAGCCTCTGTAAACTTATACTTCTTCTCATCTTCCTTAATAACATGGAACTGACTGATAACGTCTTTCTTTACACTGATGTTTACTCCCACTCGAATAATATCTAACAATTCTGACAACCGAAACTTACGTTGTAAACATAAATCATCTTCATTTTTGTTTACATGTTTCCTCCACATAAAACGATACCAGTTTCTTTCATTAGCTGGAAGTAGTTGTGAACCAATATAGATAAACCTCTCATTTCTTGGAGTCTCATGAATGCGAAAGATCTTATAAGAATTTTCCTCAATGAATGTGTTTCTTAACGTCATGAAGTCATGTTCAACTCCCAATTGCAGTCGATGATCGTGATTCTTGAAAAATAAACCGTTGTTGTATTTAAACCAGGAATTCACTGTAGAACTTGACGTTGTTGCACCAGAAGTTGAACTCTCATTTTCATTAGTTGGATTTGAACTGGATGATGTTTGTTGTTCTGAAGGATTTGTTGCATTTTCAGTTGGACCATTATTGTCTTCAATATGATTAAAGATTTCATCCACGTTTGGATTTTCATATTGATCACCACCATCTTCATAAATAGAATCATCTTCATCATCACTTTCAATATCTGGTTCAGGATTCCCTCATCAACCATCTCTACATCATCAGGTATAGCAAATAGTGAAGCTACTGTACTTAGAATGACAAATCCATCATCATCCGTTTCTTCAAGATAGAAATCACTTAGGTCCAAATCCTCATCAACTTGTCCGCCTTCAACCTCAGTTGAGTTGTTTGCAAAATTGGAATAATCACTTACTCAGACTCTACATTCTCAATCACATCATCATGAGTTTGTATCGTATCAGATTCAACATTAACCATTTGTGCTTGTGAAGTTGAAGTAGTCCTCGCACCAACACCCCAAGTTGAGATGTTCACTGTTAGAAAATATACATCTACTCCTATCTCCCCCTCATGACTATTCTGAGGATCAGAATCGTCATGTTCATCATCACATTGAGGACTTAATGGAGAAGAGCAAAAAGTAAGTGGATGCCTTATACAAGCACAAAACATAGCTTGGAGCAAAGTACGTCGAAGAACATCAATATTTACTTTAGAAAACATACTACAAAAGTATGCTTGATCCAAAGCGTCATATTAATTTGGTGAATGTGGGGGTGATGGTGGAAAAGTAACAATCGGAACAGCAGCAGCAGCATCTGATGTTATCGGTGTTGTCGGTGGAAGTGTGTGAGTTGCCCTGAGGGCAGGTGAGGATAAAAGTGTGGTATTATTCTTATATGTAGGTTGATATGTACTACTAGTCAGATTATCCCCTTCTGATGGAAGTTAGTTTACAACCAGAGTTGTAAAAGGCGAAGAGTCTTTCGGGTCGCTCACCTCCATGATATATGTCTCATGGTACTCTGACAGAGTAGAAGAACTACTTGTCTTTAAAGTTCTCACGGGCTCATAAAGATACCCGACTCCCGAAGTCATCAATGTACCATGAGGTGGCACATCTCTTTCAGTTATAGACTCATCATCCAAACCCTGAGTTTCAAGCTCCGAATGAGAAGAGGTTTGAACCAAAGGATCAATTTCTTGAACCAAAGGATCAATTTCTTGAACCAAAGGAACAGTCTGCTGGAAGTGTGATAAATTTACCGAAGGAATATCATGTTGACTTGTTTCCATGGGGCGCGACAGATCTCCTTCATCAAGATAAGCCGGACCTCCAGGCCCTGTTGGACATTGAGGCAATACAACATCGCTAGGATGAAGTATATCAAGAGGATTTCCGGCCGTTCTGGACTTCAATGATTGAGTTTTCTCAATCGATTGAGTCAACGCAGACTTTACTGCAGAGCAAGACTTTACTTCCTTTTGAGATGCCGAAGCACCTTTCAGGTGGGATTTATTCTTAAATCCTGATTAGGTTGGATGGGATGATTGGTCTTTTTACCATTTGTACGTTTAGCTCTCTTGCCTACCCGAATGCGAAGCCTCATTTAGTGTAGGGCTTACTGTTATTATTGGATGTGATATGGAAATGGGTGAATGAGTCATAGAAGGCTTTAAGTCTTGGTCCGTATCATCAATGGTTTCAATAACTGTTAGGCGAACAATAGGAGTCGAAGTCCTAGATCTAGTTACGCGTTGTATAGGTGGAGTCTGAATCATCTCATCGGGAATATAACGTGTCCTCTTCTTCATTAGTTCGGGAGATGACTCAGTTGCCGAAGAATCAGTGTCACTCCCCTCAAGTGTAATTGATATGGTAGGTTCATCCCTAAGTGGACTAGGCTCTCTGATCCTCACAAGTTGAGCAGGTCAGATAACCCTAAGGCGTTTCAGGTTTACCTTAAGTGAGGTGGAAGCCGCTCCGGGTTGGGCTACGGGTTCCTCTACAACCTCTGAGGCTGGAACCACAGTGGGTTCAATTGGTTCTTGTTGTGCTGGTTTCGAAAGAGGTATCCCTACTGCCTCATAATATACATGTATTCTGGCGTCTAAGGGATTAGCTAACCTCACCAACCAATCTGGTATTGGTGTAGTGAATTGATTGTCTGAAAGCACCAGAGTGTTCATCTTCACATCCGCAAAAGGAACCATCTGCATACCATGTGTACCTGAAACATGAATATTTGCATTTCTGCAAGTGGTTATAGCATCATGAATAAAGATATAGAAAAACCTTTCACAAGGAACATAAGAGCTCCTTGTCTTATCCACTTGAGCCTGATCCTGATCCCATAGTAGTTCAGCATAATCTGGATTTTCTACTCTAGTGAATGAGTAGAACAGCTTTAGCATCGGGATCGTCAAGCTGTCAGACCCGCTGCATGTCATCAAAAGACATTTGTTTATGATCGAGAAGATCACATACCACCTGAAGTGTAAATACTTCTTCTGAAACTTAGCAGGTGTAACAGAAGTATCTCCATTATATCCCAGCTAGAAAATAGAGTTCATCATCTGTTGAGTAGATGGGAATGTAGGAGCATTGTTCACAAGAGGAAGCTGAAATATTCTTTGGAAGTCCGCCTTGGTGATCCTCCTTAATCCATTTACCCCCTTAACTCAAACTCAAACCAAGCAGGTTCTCCTTGAGGATTAACAACAGTGGGTTGTATAGCGTCAACAAACTTGATAGTTATGTTAAGAAGTCTCAAATCTGTATCTGGCACACTAACAGTATTGCTTAGGGCAGCCCATAGTTGATGCCTCTCCAGAATAGCAAGCCAATAATTGCCGGGTATGTTGGTTTCAGTGCTGATAAAGTGATTGTTCGTCATTTGGCTGTTTAATAAGAAATAGAAGACCACAAAATGTTAACATTAAAAATATATCTCTATTCTTATTTCCTTTGGCATCCTTTGTATTTTTTAATTTTATGATTTTTATGAATTTTATAAGTTATAAAAATCTTTTATTCAAATATATTCACAAGTATTTGACAATCATGATATTCAAACTAAGCATTATACATTTCATACATCATCATGATTAATCAAATGAATTAACCAAAAATCCAATCAACACTTAGCCATTTTTCAAAAATTTTGAGCAGATTCGGTAACCATGAAATTTCTCAAATTTTGTTACCAAATATACTTTTCTTTTCATACAGATGAACTAGATCAAGCATGTAAAGTTTTTCAATTTCAAAGCATGAAGTTTTAAGTTATCAGAAATCAGACTCGGTATCAAATCTAATATCAGATTCGATAACTTCAAATTTCACATATTATATTCTTAACATGCATTTCTAGTCATATAACTTTCATGTTCTTAACCAGAATTAATTTAAAGCTTAAAACAATTAGATAAACATGTTATCATGTTGAACAGACTTGGTAACTGTAGCATAAACACATTCGGTACATACAAAATCCATTAAACACGAATTAATCATGCAATCTGAGTCGTTTCTAAGATAGATCAAAATCTCAAACATTGAATAGACTTTATCTCACATCAATCAACCACAATAATCTGATTTAATCAAAGAATTAAATTTTCAGATCAGATTCGTTTTTTTTTCAAAGATTTGTCAAATTTAAGGTCCAATTCATGTAATTTGTGATCTTTTATGGTTTTTCTACATTCATTTAACTCAGCTCTATAACATGTATATCATAAACTTGATTAAAAGGAAGATTTACCAACAATTTGAAGTTGGAAAAGAACGGATTCGGTAAAGTAGGCTCAGACTCCGTAAATTAATCAGACTCGGTATATGCTTTTGGAAATGTAAGAGCTTTTGACTTTGACTCTACTATTTATGTATATCGAATTTGGGTCAAACATGGTCTTTACCGATTGGGCCTTAAATACCGAATGCAGTCCATTTAAATTTTTTTAATCAATTTAACTTCAAATTTTGAAAAATCAATATCAATAAATTCACAAGTTTATTATCCTCCCATTAAACATCAAGATTGAGTGAATATTGAACATTTTGAGACTTACCGAATCTGCATTGTTTGGTTGTCAGATTCGGTATGATGCTAAAAATAGCATTTATCCATGAAATATACAGATCTTTTTGGATTTTAAGCATTTTAAATTTTTATGAATTTTCTAAAATCAAGATTTGTACTTATAAAATTTTGAAATATGTTCATAGCACAAATATTCAGTGATACCAATTGACAAAACGGGTCGCATACTGAGATGTATACAAGCCAAAGTGAATTTTATCAAATTAAAACACAAGTTTTTATCAATTCACTTTGGAAAATCAATTTTCTTTTTCATATTATCCCTTTCTCCCCCCTCAAAATGTGATATACAACTTAAGCAAATCATCATTTTGATTATCCCATAAGAAAATGTCATAACTCCCCCTTGAAACAAGATATCAATCAGTTACCTCCCCCTATCATAACTATTGAAATATAAGCACAGGGAGTTAACATGAAAGCAAAAGCTCTCCCTAGAAAGATAGTATCTAAAGCATTCAAATCAATTAATCCCCCTAGAAAGAAAATACTCCCCCTAAACATAAGATCCCAGGTATAAGTTCCCATAGAACTAAGGAAATTAATCACTATATTCCACCATGCCTTTTTGCTGAATCAAGAACTTTAGCCTAACTTCATCTAAAGGATTGATGAACATGTCGACTAATTGCACTTTTGCACTTTTGATAAAGTGATAACGAATATCTATGTGTTTAGTCTTAGAATGCTGGACCGAGTTGCTAGTAATTGCAATTGCACTTTGTGAATCACTGTATATCGGGGTCTTAGTGATCTTAAAGCCATAATCTAATAGTTGAGTTTGCATCCATAAAACTTGAGAACAACAGTGAGCTGCAACAATGTATTCAGACTCAGGTGTTGATAATGAAACACAGTTTTGTTTCTTGAATGACCAACCAACTAACCTATTCCCCAACATCTGAATTGATCCAGATGTGCTTTTCCTATCAACATGGCAACCGCCATGATCCGCATCCATATAAGCAGTGAGATTGAAATCAGATCTATGAGGATACCAGATTCAAAGGTTAGGTGTACCTTTTAGGTACTGAAAAATTCTAACCACTGCTTTACAGTGTGATTTCTTAGGGTTGGACTAAAAGCAAGCACATACAGTTACAGCAAGTGTAATGTCTAGTGTACTTGTAGTCTAATACATTAAAGAGCCAACCATGCTTCGAAAAAGCGTTATATCAAAGGGTTCCCCATTTTCATCAGCATTTAACAAAGTCCTCATTGGGGTTGACATTGTTCTCAATTCAGTCATTTTAAAACATTTTAACATGTCGTTAATGTATTTTGTTTGACTGATAAAAATGCCATTTGGTAATTGTTTGACTTGTAACCCCAAGAAGAAATTGAACTGGTCAAGCATGCTCATTTTAAAATTGTTGGCCATAAGGTCACCAAATTCTTTGCATAAAGCCGGGGACGTGGAACTAAAAATAATATCATCAACGTAAATTTAAACAAAAAGAATGTGACCGTAGATTTTACGGATGAAGAGCGTCGTATCAATCGTTCCATGAGAGTAGCCATTTTCCAGCAAATACTTTGTTAAGGTCTTGTACCATTCACGCTGTGCTTGCTTTAGACCGTACAAAGCTTTTTCCAAGTAGTAGTAGTGGACATTATGAATAGGATCGACAAAGCCTTCTGGTTGATCAACGTAAATTTCCTCTTGAAGATTACCATTCAGAAAAGCAGTTTTGACATCGATTTGAAACACCGTGAACTTCAAATGAGAAGCATAAGCAAGAAAAAGACGAATAGCCTCAATCCTTACAACCGGATCAAATGTCTCATCGTAATCAATACCCTCTTGTTTTCGATATCCTTTGGCCACAAGACATGCCTTATTTCGAACCACAACCCCATCAGAATCTTTCTTGTTCTTGAAAATCAACTTAACCCCGATTGGTCTTTGACCCGCTGGTCTTGGAACTAATCTCCATACTTTCAAACGTTCAAATTGACCTATGTCATCTTGCATAGCTATCACCCAGTTTGGATCAAGTAAGGCTTGAACAACCAAATTTGGTTCAATCTTACTAAGAAAGGCAGTAGCATCACCAATAATAAGATCAATTGGATGACTTTTACTCCATCGGTTGGTATGTGGAAGAGGTCCTACATCATTAGTATCCAATGAAACATCAACTGTTGTTGAAGTTGAGCCATGATCCTCTTGTTCTGAGGTAACATTGTCTAATGGGCATGTTTAAGTTTCTTGAAAAACAACTGGAATAGTATCAAGTGATGTATCTTGAATTGGTTCAAGAGTATCATCAGGAGGTGGGAGGGAGGATGAAGAAGTAACAGGTGAAGCAATTGGTGTTGTATCATCATCATAGAGACTTGGTTGTGTCTCCATAGTAATTGATTGTGTTAGTTTTTCCGGTATGGCATGATCATTTAAGATCCGTTGAGGAGAGTAAAGAGTATCAAACAAGATATCCAGTTCCTCTGTAGTGACCGTAGGAGTACCCTTCTTCGAGAAAATTGAGTTTTGTGCGGAAGAAGTATAGGCAGGTTAGGATCGGGTTTTGAATTGAGTTGTTCAAAATCCATCCCCGATAACTCATCAAAAAGAACATTAATGCTTTCCTTTATCGTCTTTGTCCTTTTATGATAGACACGAAAAGCAACCTTGTTTGACGTGTAACCGAGAAATATGGCATGATCGCCATGAGCATCAAACTTTCTGAGGCTGTCAAAATCGTTAAGCACATAGCATATACAACCAAATATATGAAAATATTTGACGTTCGGGCGTCTACCATATAGCAACTCATAAGGAGTTTAATAAAAACGTTTGTTGATAATGCAGCGATTTTGGGTATAACAAGCGGTCGAAATGGCCTCCCCCTAAATTTTCAAAGGTAGTTTGGAGTAGGCAAGCATCGTTCGAGCTGCCTCACATAACGTACGATTACGTCGTTCAACTACTTCATTCTATTGAGGGGTTCTTTGATATGGCCAAAACGGACAGTTTTAATTATGCGGTGTCATTAGGTCGCAACACGTCAATATTAGCTATAAAAAGAGAGTAACGATTTTATCATTTATAATTAGTTGGGGTTTCCTAGCTGTAACTCACCTACTTTTCTTCCTTTTAACGAGTAAGTGGTAAATATAACTCAGGTTCGTATTTTGTATGTTTGCTCAGTAATGTGGGACAAAAGTGCCTATATAGTTAACCCTAGTGACAAGAGGTGATAAATTAAGATTAATTAATAATACGGTAATTTAACTGAAAAGATAAAGATAGATAGGTATGGAGAATAGAATTCTGATGATGAACTATTACAAGAGTTCAACTTCCTAGAATAAACACTAAACCTCAATCAACTAGGCTATGAACCTAACTGATTTATCACTAAGAGTTTAGGCTTTGAAGATTCTGGCTAAGACGGATATTCCTACTCCCAACGTTAACCTTAGAGGGTTTAAATGACCTTATGGATAGAATCCTAGGTACATGAACAAACTGGTATATCGCTAAAGAATAGTCTCAGCTTTTCTTAATCCTAGTTGGTCTAACTAAAGCAATATTCCACCACTTAATACTATGTTATGCCTTAACATTAATAGATGTGCAATCTTAGATATTCTAAGGTACTGTTAACTGGATTAGAAATCTCTCCTTTATGATCACTTACTCAACCCCGGATCATCTTACAACATCTCTATAACATTGCTTCTGACGCGAATCATGCTTCCGAGCAAGCCAATGTTCACTGAACTCTATAATGCCTACTCTAATCACAACCTAAATAGACATCTCTTCTTTGACGAATAAATGGTTATTCGTACGTAGGTACTATATCCCTATTGTGACGTTAAGCACACATAACTACTTACCTTGTATCCTAGGGTTGATCAGGTCCTAATACTAGGTTATAGCCACATGAATAAGCGGAAAGGGTGATCCGTAAATTAAAATTCTAAACCGTCAAGGTTTCAGCATAACAGTATGATAAGTTTCAGATAAATTATTCAACATATAATAAACAATTGTAACAGATAGATAGGCATGCAAGATGAAAGCAACTTAAGATAACAAGGTAACTTTATTAAATTAAGGTAAGCGTTCACCGTTTACAGACAAGATCTGGACCATTACAAGTGCTGACATCCTCTAGACCGCTCCTATTACAATCTTCGACGTTTGCCTCCGGGTACTTAATTTCCCGCTTGGAGGTGAGAAGGCCTTGAAAGCTCTAGTGAGAGAAAGTGTATTGTAGTGAGAGAGTGAGGAGAGGTGTGTTGAAATTGGATGATAAAAACCCTTTAAATAGACTTTGAATTTCCCTGCAAATGGCTGGCAGGCTGTTTGGCAGGCCGTTTATAGGGGCCGTTTGCCAGACCAAGCCGTTTGTAAGGGCCATTTAACTTGGGCGTGTGGCAGGCCATTTGTGAGCCAGGCAAGCCGTTTAGCAGGCCATTTGGCTTGCTGATTTCCTGGTTCGTAACTTGATTTCTTTTCTTTCACCGTTTTCGCTCTAGAATCTTCGTTTTAGCTCCGTTTCTCTTGATTCTTTTTGCATCATCTTCGTAATTACTTTATCTACAAATTGAACCGAAAAAGGAATTATTTTGCTGAAAAGGTTTTGAACTTTCTGCTTTTAGGACTCAATATCGGGGGTAAAAACATGACTTTTTAGCCGATATCAAATATCCCACACTTAGACTTTGCTTGTCCTTAAGCAAACTTTCGAGCTTTAAACATTGAAGACTTTTATTCGTAGTGATCAAGTGGTCTTTGTTTCGCAAGACGGAGGAGCGAAAACTTAGTTTTATTCTTTTTTTTATTCTTAAACCCTTTTCCGCACGCATGAGAGGAGGTTACATAACTGAGGCTATCTCACTCGGGTCACTCATTTCACTAAAGTGTTTAGGATGTCGTATAGTTCTAAGAAATGAAATCGCTCTTATCCGGTCATGCTCACATTCTTCGTCATAGGCTTGATCAAGACTCAAATCTCCATCACTTATTTGAGAGAACTTTTAGTTATGGACTCAGCTTTTATCATGAAGAGATGGTGATTTGGAGGTTTCTGGGGTGCGAAGGGTTTGATAGATAGGAGTTTCTTTGAAAGATCGATTTTTGGGGATCCTTTCAGCTTTTTGTCAGAAATTTCCGGATGAGCATCCTTCTTTTTGACTGTCAAGAGTTCTTTTCTCGAATATTTTCTGGTTCTGCTCCTTTTTTCAGAACCTTTATTCATCAACAATATTATTTTTTTTTTGGCAAGCATCTTTTGCTTTTCTCTTCGAGGTCTCCTTTTATTGGCGGTCTCCTTGATAGTTGGCTTGGATGCTCGCACTTTCTAATGCGGTTTTATAGAGGATTTTCCGGAAGGAATGATTTTGTCGGGATTTATTTCTTTATTTATGAAGCAAACATAGTGGTGGATGGAATTATGGTGATTTGGAGTGAAGATGGCAATAAAGATGTGTAATGGGGGTATTTTTGTCTTCACGAGTAGCCGAGGTTCTAACTTAGTCATCCCCATCAAAATGTGTGATTCTGAAATGTAGATCAAGTGCAAGTTCTGATTCCGAAATGTTAACATCGGCGCGCTCAACAGAAGTATAGTGAAGCACTAAAAATGAGTGTTTATAAAGCCTTATTTGGGGGTGCCTCACAATAATTATAATTGGTCGAATCGTGCCTTTCGTTATGCAATGCTCTTTTGGAAAATTTGGTTTGATTTTCGCAAAAAGTTTTTAACCTTGTTTTACTCTTTTGTCTATTTTGTAGCAAAAACTTTTTGATCTTTTATAGAATTTTATAATCCTTAGTGTCTTATAGTTCAGAAAGTTTTAATTTTTGTGAAAAATTTAGTTTTAAAAACACTTGAGGGTTTTGCAAGAATCATTATGTGCAACATTTGCTATCGCCCACTTTAAAATAACATTGTCCTCAATGTTAAGGATACGGCGTATCCCACACTTTAGGTTTTGAAAGAGGCGTTTTGTTATTAAAATTTTATGTTGATGGGGTTGCCAATCCTACACTTAGTTTTTAAAGTGGTATAGTAGTTTGCGTATATTCTATTGAAAAAGTGGTGAAGACGTAGTACTCCCCTATGGTTGCAAGGCGTGCAGTTGTATGGTGTGCCAATATGGTTTCTTCAATTCTCGTGCCAGCATCGTCCTCGTTCAGTGCGTCATTTCTCCAAGTTGTGCTTCCATCTCGTATGATCTCGATCATCGTTTGTTTGTGACGTTTATTCATCCAATTTTATTCTAAATATCATACATTCTTAAAAACATAAAGTAGTTATGCCCGAGATCGGGTGTACAAACATAATTTAATAATGCAATTAAGTATCATAAGTAATCATCAAAATAGTTCAAAGATAAGGAAAGTTGTGGCTGAGTTGGATGGTACGGAAGAGAGTAAGATACACTCGTGCATGGCCTCGTCGGGTTCCTTCAAGCCGACTTTCCTTCATCAGTCATCTCCTTGTCTGTAGTGAATTGTTGTGCCAATTCTGTCGTGTTCATTCCCGAGGATATCCTGAACTGGATCTCATTTAATCGTGCGATCAATCCTACGAGCGATGATGTGCTCGTGTGATTCATAGGCCCTGTACGCCAACCCTGCCCTTCCTGCAGATCTCTACACCAATGTGGGTTCATACCCATACTGTCTATATCCTGCGTAACTCCCTCAGTCATATACCGTCTTGCAGCCTGATCCCATGTGGAAGCCTGAGCGTCGGTGGATGTATCTCTGTGAGTGCACATGTGGGATGTGTCAAATAGGTTGTTGACAAAATCTACGACCCCTGTGCTCTGTTCCCTTGGAGTAGATGGGATGACTGTATGATGCATGTAATGATGCCGAGGTGGAGATGGGGGTCCTGAATACTGGTGGCTCGGGCCTGCACATCTAGGATCTCTGTGGGTGACCATCACTGGATACTCATGAGGATATGGCGCGATATTAAGATGTCTGCCTGCGTGATGTGTGAAGTGATCCAGGTTCCGAAAGATAGCGTGCTGAGCAAACCAACTCTCACGTCCTGGCAGATCTCCCATATGATAATGGTATGGTGGAAAGCGCAGCTGATCCCTCTCTCCTACTGGTGAGTGTCGACGGTTGTCAGTGGGCGGACCCTGTGTGGTGGGGTCATCCTCATCCCATGGTTCATGCGAACCTCGCCGTCTCCGACTATCTCTCGTCCTCGTATTAGGCATAAATCCCGTAACTCTTACCCCTGACACTGTCCGGTCCTCTGAGTCAGGTATTTCCTGATTAGCTGTCACTATTAACCGTTCATCCTCAATCCAAATGTACTGCCAAGTGTTCAGTATCTTGTACCCTATTTCTTCCGACTCGGCTGCTGTCCTATACCCAAATCTCTCAACACTTCCTAAAACATGCATCATGCGAAGGATTTTGGTGACAACGGCTCCCAAAACCGGCACAACTGTTCTTGAGAAATTTCTTTCATTGGTGAATGCCTAGGCTAGAAGGTGTGCAACTTGCATATTTTGTTTGTGGATCATGGCGTGCATTAAGCGCATATCATTAATGGTGACGGCACCACCATGTTGGGTTTTCGGGTGAAGGGTTTTGGCGATGAGGTGGTGAAGAATGCGGTGAACGGGATTGGTGAAATTTGAAGCTTTTTCACTTGAGCTCCATGCTTCATTATCGGAGGTGTAGGTGCGCCAGAAAGCTTGATGATCTATGTTGTCCAGGGTGGTGTACCCCCTTTTAAATATAGACCGGTTAAGGTGTGACTTCTTGTACAGTTCTAGATGCTTTGCGAACTGCGCAAGAGTTAGGTGATACATCTAATTCTGATGGCGGAAATGGATGGACTCATGACTGTTATACTCCTCCTGGTCAACATTTGACTCGAATCTCCAAGTTGCCATGAATTCTGCGTATGGCTCCTGATACACCTTTTCATGAATTTCAAACAGCTTTTGCCATGCGCTGTTGATTTTCCCATGTGCTGTAAAGTTCAAAATTCGTCTTAGCTCATCGGCCCAACCACATTGTTCCACTATTACCCAGTTTATGTATTTGTTGGCCCCTTTTTGTCGATTAATCCAGTTTCTCATAAACGGTTTATTTTTCGCTGGGTTATCTTGCCCGAGGAGGTAATGGGGCAACTCATACTCTTCCGATAAATAATTAGCCATCTGCAAAGGTCAAGTAACGTAGGTTATGTTCCAAAATAATAAGACTTAAAATAACACTTAGAATTTGAAAATTGCATATATTTTTCGAAAAAAAATCGAAATGAGGGCTTTAAAAATGGCATTTTCCAAATTCCTGTTATAGTCAATTACAGTCAAAATTACCGCAAACAATATCTAATCTCACTACAAACTTATTTTCAAGCAAAATTCAAAGCGTACCCGTGATTGCAACAAATAACGCTAAAAAATTATTATTATAGAGAGTTAGTCGTAATAAGCAATTTTGATTAATATATGATGATTTTTAAGCATACAATGATTCTAATGATCATTTTTAATTACCTTAAATATTTTTAATCATCAAACTTTGGCTATAACATTCCTAAGTCAAGGCATAAGACCGTTTTTGTCGAAAAATAATCATTTTGCTTAAAACGTACAAAATAAGGAAAATCAAAGACTAGGCTAAATTTTCATTTGCAAGTCAATGATATCTTCATTTAGCCTAGTTTTTAAGGCAATCCTAAGTTTAAAAACGTTTTAACCATAGAAAATAACCCTAAGCCTAATTAAGTGTAGTTTTACCAAAACATCAATTTTCAAGCAAACAAGCCTAAATTGTTCCAAAATTAGTTTCTAAGCATTCTAAATGAATCACTAAGCCTAAAATGAGCTAACAAAACATCAAGTTTCCAAAAATTGCACCAATTCCAAGCCTAAAACCTAAACTAACGAATCGAGAGCTAAAAACTATACAAAATGCTTCAATCGAACCACACATCAATCACATTATCTAACTAAGCATAAAGGAATTCAAAATTGGGCATAAAACACAATTTTTATCAAAAATCAAAATTTTGACTTTGGGTAAAAACACTAATTTTAACCATGAAAGAGCACCTTTTACGCAAAATTGATGATGGAAACGCGTTTAGGAGGCACGAGAGAGTCGGATTTGAGCTTTGAATAGTTAAATTTGGTTAAGATTTGATGGTGGTGGTGATGGGGTCATGCGATGGCCGAAGGAACAAGGGAAGAAGAAGGAGAAAAGAAAAAGAAAGAAGAAAAGGAGAGGAGGAGGAGAAAAGAAGAAGAAAAAGATGGGCCCGTGCGGCTCACGGGCTTATTTCCCTGACCAACTCGCGAATTTTTATATTTTTAAAATTTTAAAATTTTCACTAGATTAATAAAAGATGAATATAATATTTCTTCGAATTTTAATCCGGTTATTTTTATTAATTAAGCTAAAGTTTAAAGGAAAAAGACAAATGGACGGATTAAAATATTTTATTTTATTAAAAACACAAATTACACAGGTTCCACAACTAAGTTCCAGAAATGACGCGGATAGAAAGATAAGTTTAAAGCTTCTTTGACCATCCAGAGTAAATCAGCGGAGTGTACTGAAAATATTTCAAAATCACTTAACATTTTACGCTCGCGCTTTTGTAAATCTCCGATATCGTCCATAAGTTTAACCAAAGCCCTTCTAACTTTTTTAATGTTCAAAATTCCATCTCTAGGTCCAGTATCTTCATAATTAAGCTCGAAAAGAAGTTTTGACACTGTGTCTTGAAATAAAAGATCTTCCGCGCAGTCAGGATCACCGGTAGTAAATTTAAAGTTTTCATATATTTCCCGAGTGATCTTTCTTTGCGGAGTTGTAAATGGAAATTTTGACATAGTGAGGATTTGTACGAGTTCAGAATATATTTCCTTTCTTTTTGCGAAGAAATTCTGATGTATTCTTTTCTCGGTTGAATCCGGAAAAACTTCAGTTAATCTTTTGATGAGAAATGAGGCTGGATCAAAGTAAAAGAAATCTCGATTCCATATTTTGAAATAGGGTTAGGTTTTCTGCTTTCAATCCAAAATTCTAATACAGAAATCATTGCAGCGACACAACGGTTTATATGAATTGGAGAAAATTCCCTATCACGGAAGTGAGGTAGAAAACTAACGAATGACTCTAAATCGAATTTGAACTCAATTTCTGCATCCCAATACTAGATAAAAATGTCGTCCCCACATTCTTTTAACAGTTTGTGAAGAGAACGAACTTGAGAACGTAGCTCTTTTAACAGATTGATTTGAAATGTTGAGAACGGGAAGTCTGAGGAATAGAGGTGCCTAATGAATTCTCTATAAACGTCTAACCTTCTACTAGGATTTAACAGATTTCCAGTTAACGGAGCTTTTGTTTTATCAATGTGTCGTTTCTCTTTGAGATTAAATTCAAACAAGTCTAGATAATTGGAAATAGTTGGATATTCTTCCCGTATTTCACCTTCCATAATCAGGAGTTCGTTAAGACTTAGCCTTCCTTTTGGATCATAAAGAGGGTCGAATCCTGGTTCATTTGAGTAAAACTTATCCAAAAGCAATGAAATCTCTAAGTCAGATGAAATTATCCGGCTTCTTGGACTACAAGGATCAAGAACTAATTCTTGATGAGATTCATCAGGGTTTAGATTTATTTTGGTTTTATAAAGGAAAAATTCTCCGGTTTCCGAAGTCGTGGGAGAGCAACTGCCTTTCGCACTTTCTTCGTAGTCGGTTAAGTTTGAACTGAAATCTACAGAAATTAATACCATAATTAATATTTTGTTTTTATAGTTTAAAAAAGTTTACTATAATGACGACTTTAAATCCTATACCGACAAACTCCATGTTTGTTAAGCATGTGTGTTTCTTATCAATTTATCTTTGAAACAAGTGGCCAGGCCAACAATGGAGAGACAGGATCCTTTTAGTTCCAATATAATTGGAGACTGTTCGGAAAATGCAACAACCAAGTCCGTGTATAATTGTCTTTCTTAGACACCACTCAAGAATCTCAGATATTTTGACAGAATCAACGATTACCTTAACAGGCAGAAAATAAGTCCCCGGCAGTGGCGCCAAAAACTTACTACCTCTTATGATATGGCCAAAACGGACGGTTTTAATTATGCGGTGTCGTTAGGTCGCAACACGTCAAAATTAGCTACCAAAAGAGAGTAACGGTTTTATCATTTATAATTAGCTGGGGTTTCCTAGCTATAACTCACCTACTTGTCTTCCTTTTAACGAGTAAGTGGTAAATATAACTCAGGTTCGTATTTTGTATGTTTGCTCGGTAATGTGGGACAAAAGTGCCTATATAGTTAAACCTAGTGACAAGAGGTGATAAATTAAGATTAATTAATAATACGATAATTTAACTGAAAAAATAAAGATAGATAGGTATGGAGAATAGAATTCTGATGGGGAACTATTACAAGAGTTCAACTTCCTAGAATAAACACTAAACCTCAATTAACTGGGCTATGAACCTAACTGATTTGTCTCTAAGAATTTAGGCTTTGAAGATTCTGGCTAAGATGGATATCCCTACTCCTAACGTTAACCTTAGAGAGTTTAAACGACCTTATGGATAGAATCCTAGGTACATGAACAAAGTGGTATATCCCTAAAGGAAAGTCTCAGCTTTTCTTAACCCAAGTTGGTCTAACTAAAGCAATATTTCACCAGTTAATACTATGATATGCCTTAACATTAACAGATGTGCAATCTTAGATATTCTAAGGTACTGCTAATTGGATTAGAAGTCTCTCCTTTGCGATCACTTACTCCACCCCGGATCATCTTACAACATCTCTAGAACATTGCTTCTGACGCGAATCATGCTTCTGAGCAAGCCAGTGTTCACTGAACTCTATAATGCCTACTCTAATCATAACCTAAATGGGCAGCTCTTCTTTGACGAATAAATGGTTATCCGTACGTAGGTACTATATCCCTATTGTGACGTTAAGCACACATAACTACTTACCTTATATCCTAGGGTTGATCAGGTCCTAATACTAGGTTATAGCCACGTGAATAAGTGGAAAGGGTGATTCGTAAATTAAACTTCTAAATGGCCAAGGTTTCAGCATAACAGTAGGATAAGTTTCAGATAAATTATTCAACATATAATAAACATTTGTAACAGATAAATAGGCATGCAAGATGAAAGTAACTTAAGATTACAAGGTAACTTTATTAAATTAAAGAAAGCGTTCACTATTTACAGATGAGATCTGGACCATTACAAGTGCTGACATCTTCTAGACCGCTCCTATTACAATCTTCAGCGTTCGCCTTCGGGTACTTAATTTCTCGTTCGGAGGTGAAAAGGCCTTGAAAGCTCTAGTGAGAGAAAGTGTATCGTAGTGAGAGAGTGAGGAGTGGTGTGTTGAAATTGGATGATAAAAAGCCTTTAAATAGACTTGGAATTTCCCTACAAACGGCTAGCTGGACGTTTGGTAGGCCGTTTGCAGGGGTCGTTTGCCAGACCAAGCCGTTTGCAAGGGTCATTTAACTTGGGCGTGTGGCAGGCCGTTTATGAGCCAGGCTGGCCGTTTGGCGTGCTGATTTCCTAATTCGTAACTTGATTTCTTGTCTTTCACCGTTTTCGCTCTAGAATCTTCGTTTTTGCTCCGTTTCTCTTGATTCTTTTTGCATCGTCTTCGTAATTACTTTATCTACAAATTTAGCTGAAAAAGCGATTATTTTGCCGACAAATTTTTGAACGTTATTCTTTTGGAACTCAATATCGGGGTTAAAAACATGACTTTTTAGCCGATATCATTCTTGCATCAGAGAACTAATGTTCAATGCCTTGGTCTTTTAAATAACTATCAAGCAGGTCATTCTTTAATTCCGTCCCATTATCAGTTCTGATGCTCTTAACATGTTTGTTAAAAGAGCATTGAGTTTTCTTGATGAACTCAATGATAATGGCAGGGGTTTCAGATTTGGTAAGCAAAAGAAAAATCCATGAAAATCGGGTAAAGTCATTAACAATGACAAGCACATGTTTCCGGCCACTAAGAATAGAAATTCTCATGGGTCCACATAAGTCCATATGCAATAATTGCAAAGATGTTGAAGTACTGGGAATTTGCTTAAGCGGAGCATTAGTCCGTTTCAACTTACCCATTGCAAAGGATGGATGATCAAAAATAAATCTGCTCAAATAGCAAATTTAATGTTGAGTGCAGAGGGAGTGTTTAAGAACGTTTATAGATTTGATCTTCGGTACATTTTATCGTGAATAACCCTTATTGAGATGATGATCTACAAAAGGGTGATCAAAGCTACATCCACCATTGATGGCAGTTGCCGCAACAATGGTCACTAAAGGTGGTTGCGTAGGATTTATGTTCAAAGCACATACCTGTTACCGTAAGAGTGTTTTCTAGATGTAATCGTAAATTCAAGTAATACAAAAAATGTTGTTGAATGAAGGAGGTTAGGGTCCTATTTATAATAAAACCCTAACCCTAGACCGTCTCATAATTAGGTTCTAGATATTTCCGAATACCAACCATAAATAATGGGTTTATAGTTGGAAGAGGATTACGTTTAATTATGGATAAGATTAAATCCGATTGCTTTCATGTGTGCTAAGTAATACCTGCATGCGCACCTCCTAATCAGATGTTCTGGCAATATTCAGGGTGTGCACACCGCACATGATACGCACAAACGCTACATGCGTAGGTACGTGTATCATTAAGTCCCCCCAGTTTAATATGATGTGCGATCACCGTGACGCATCATGTTAAACTAATACTTAGGAGCACTTAAAATGAAATAATATGTTTTAACCTTCGTAAAATGTATTGACTAAAATAATAATATCAAGTAACCAGATCATTTGGCCAAGATTTTATCATTATGTGGCGTTAATAACGGACAGCCACTGTCAATCAAATGTTTACTAATGCAGTCTTGGAAATGGCTGCAGTGAAGATAATCATGACAGGCTATCAAATCAAAGATTACGTAACCAACTGGCCAATGCTAACCTGCACCACACTGTAACTTAATCATACAATATTCTTATCGTTAACCGTTCATTCACCTTGTCATTTGTTCAGATCATGACACGTGTACGGTGTTCATCAAATCACGCGTTTTGGAGCCCTAATCGGTCTGAATATAAATAGGTTCCATTCTTTACTATTTAAGGTAAATAATTCAAATCAACTTCTTTTTCATCTTCGCTCCCCAAACTTTTGATTAAGTTCCGGCAATCTTACCATCCTCAGGTCAGTTTACTCTTCGCTTTAATCTCTTTATCAAGTCAACCTCGTTTGCCAGCTCTACCGTTTTTCACGTTCACTCAATTTCATCTACCCATGACCAAGAGTCAATGAAATGCATCATCGAATGGCATCCACCCATCGCTGACTTTAATCCTACCCTTCTAAAGGCAAACGAGCGAGCCCACAAACCACCCCCTAACATGATTGTTGTGTATGATCAAACCCTTGAGGTAGGGAACGTTCGCATTCCCCCAACCACCTTTTTCATGAGAGTTCTTTCTGCTTACAACATAGGATTAGGCCAACTGCACCCTTATAGTGCTATTCGTTTATCCTTGTTTGAAATGTGGTGTTGGGCTAACAATCGTGAGCCGTCTTTGGTAGTTTTTCAAAACATCTTCCATTATCAATTAAGTGAGCATGACTGGAATAGTTTTTTCGATCGAGTCGCCTTTACCGCCGGTCTAAAGAAGGGTTTACATAGTTCATGGAAATATTCCTTTTACTTCTTTGAAAACAAGTTCATTCCTCCTGAATTTTCTAACATTATTCAATGGCACACTAGTTCAAACTCTTCTTTGAATAGACCCCCACCCATGGACCAGGCTGAGCAGGGACTGTTCGACCTGTTTACTGGCAAAAAGTTGAAACTTCGCATCTATCAAAACGAAGTCCTATTTTTTACCAAAGTTTCATCCTACTGACCGTTTGTTGGTACCCAGCCGATCATCATACTTAGGGGAAAGGGTATATTATGTATTTTCCTAAATCAATAGAAAAATGATTTACTTTAGTGCATGCTAACCGTTGGGCGCTATTTTGCAGTGATGAATGCTCTTGACATTCTGTTACACGAAGACTTCAAAGGCTATACCATCAAGAAGGAAGCGGTTGACCAAGAGGCTATCATGAGGGATGCTGATGCTACGATAAAGCGAGGAGGTAATAGCTGAGGCTACATCGAAGCGCCGCTCCTCTGTGCGCCTCAACCCTCCCATCATGAAGAGTAAAGCTGCAAGTTCATCCGAAGGTAAACTATAATTTAATTTATTTTTCTAAAGTTAATATCTTACATTGTTCATGCCTGATTGTGGAGTTTTCTTGCCAGTTGTGCACGTTGAAGAAGATGTGGAACCCATCGTCTCAGCTGTCGCTCCATCTGGTGCTCGTGCGCCCCCGGTGCCCTCAACCGCTAATTTCAACCAATCACCCCAGTTCCCCTTACCATGATTGCTCCTTCTTCAACTCATGCTACTAGTCGAGCTACCGCCACCCCTTCTGTCCTAGCGCTTATTTTAAATGACAACCGATACGTGCCAATTCAAGTGGATAACCTGGCTGCTATTTAAAATATGTCCAAGCGGGTCGTACTTAAGCAAAATATGTATATGCAGGGGTGTTCTCCTATCGTCGTAAGGCAAGAGTTAGAGAAGATGATGCCAGACCAGAAGCTAAACTTTTACACACAGCTGTCATTTCTAACATGGGCAAGGGACTGCGATAGGTTGATATGACGACCCGAAAATTTTTGACCAAATTTAAACTTTATCTTTAAATGATTTAATATTTTCGACATGATAAGCAAAGTCTGTAATGTTGAGTCTCAAAGTTTTGGAACTATATTCATGTAATCAATTATTCTTTGACAGTTCTCGAAGATTCACGAACAATATATATATATATATATATATATATATATATATATATATATATATAATTTCAAGTTATTTAGTAAACGATAGTAACATTCGATTGATATTTAGATAAGTTAACTAAAACGTTTAAGATGAACCAGTAAAACACTAATTTGCTATAGTATTTTCGAATTGCTACAGTACCCGAAAAGCTACAGTGTTTTTGAAAATCACTATTTGCTACAGTAAAACACTATTTCAAAATAAAAATGTATATATGTATATGTATATACTACGAGACGATGATTTATAGAAGCAAATAACTAAAACATTTAATTGATTAAAGCTACACTTCGAGTGACATAGTTTATCAATGATTAAGTTTAATTTTTGATAAAGGTACGAGTCACGAAACATAAAGTACAAGTTTTCTCAGCGTACGAAACAACGTTCGAAAAATCGGAACCGGGACATAAGTCGAGTGATGACGTACGACTTATCGGAACAAAAATTACAAATCAACTATGCACGGAAATATAATATAATATATAATTAATTAATATAAACTATATATATTATATATTATTTTATAATTTCGACGAACTAGTGTACAAAAAACAGATGTGAGCTATAAAATCATCCCATGCGATCGCATGGGATACGGCCTAGGAAGCCATGCGATCGCATGGCAACCCTGGACAGGCCAACCACTATAAATTCGATCGAATTCTGTTTATTGATTCACAAATCTCTCCATCTCTATATTACTCTGTATTATTATTATTATTATTATTATTATTATTATTATTATTATTAATTATATTATTATTATTAAGAGTATTAATATTATAAATACTAGTATTATTACACATAAAATACTAAGAAGAAGTGCTGTTCGGGTTATTTCTGATGGAATTTAACAAGTTTCAAAACAACATGTTCATATATTTTACACAATCGTAAAACCAATTTTAAGATAGTTAATACAAGCGGAAGCATTAATAGAACAAGTGTAATTGTAAAGCCATTTTGTTAAATTACACATTAATATCAAGTCATGAATCATATGCTTATAAATATAACAAGATTAGAAGAGCGTTTATACCTCCTCAATGATGGATTTAGTGCTGAATTTGGACAGCTGCAAGTTGATAAGATGATGATGAAAGCAAGCTCCAAAACTATGAAACCTCAAGAGATAATACCCCAAACTTATCACCAACACCTTGAAGTTTAGTTAGGATTTATTTTGACACTTATGAACTTAATTAGTAACCTAAAAAAACCTCTCTTCTCACACCAAAAATTCGGCCAGCAGAATGTAGGAGGAGAAGAAGAGAGTTTTTCCAAGTTAACTTCTCAATTTTTGAGTCAATGCATGGTTAAATGGACAAGCATGCTCATGGTTTGTTGTGTAATCTTAAAATAACAAAAAGCTAGCATGTGAGTAGCCATGGGGACTCACAAAAACGTCCACCACCATGGTTTTTAAAAAAAAAATTCAATCAATTTTATTACATAACATGTTATTAATAAACATGTAATAAAACACATGCATTTGTTAAGTTACTTAAATTTTATAAACCCATTTATAAAATATAACACAACATAATTATTTAAGCCTATAAATAATTAAATATAAATTATCCAAATAATTTATCTCAAGTGATAATATTTTAGAAAACCGATTTTCCAAAGTTCAAGTGTCGCGTATTTATTTAACGATCCAATTGTTAAGATAAATACATATAAGGTGTTGGTAAGCTTGTTATTGGGTATGACCCGACTTGGATCATAACATGTTAGCCACATTAATTAAATATGTCTCTCGGGCATACGAAAAACCTTCAATCTCCCACTTGCACGAGAAACATAAGAAATTAATGCAAGTGATGGATACCACCTAACGACCGTCCATCACCCCTAATATGTTATGACTTTGTGCCATTCAATAACATCATCCCTTTCGAGTTCCCATCTCGAATATGAATAGGTGAATCTTACATCACATCCTTTTGTCCTAGATGTCATGTTAAATCCAAGAGACATAGAGTGATCACTCTCTTCTAGATTTAACTTTATCAGGCCTTAAACATCTGACTCTCAACGAATAAGAGGGACAAATTCTATCTTGACTACATACGTCCTAAATATATACCTTGCATTATACCTGAGCTCTTCCTTATGAACTACCATATTTCAGAATAGCGAAGGAAAGAATCAAGGTACAATACTTGGTAAATATCCGGACCCAATATGTATCTCAGGTCAGAGGATACAATGCTATTCGCCTTTACTCAAGATTACATGTGATCAACCACAAAGGCTCCATTTAGTAAATCTTGAGGACGGGTCTTCCAATATTTGTATCCCACAAATATCTATGAACCTTGGTTGCAACCTTGCCCCACATTCATCCCGTGAACGTATACCAATCCAAGTTCATAATAGTCTAAACCTCACACTTGCTCCCCCAAATGTGATCGACTACGGAATTTAGAATAATAGCTTATTCATGGATAAAATATGCAAAATAGGAACATGACTCAAAATAAATTAATACCATAATTATATTAATGAGTTTGAACAATTTCATTCCGTTACAACACTTAAAACAGATCATGACCAATCACTAGAATATCGAAGCCCTAATGCACAAACATGTCCTGCATGTTTTGATCCATGTAAGAGCTTCGTGAGAGGATCCGCTATATTAAGATCTGTGTGAACTTTGCGAATACATATCTTTCCCTTTTCAACTTTATCCCTTATGTAGTTGAATCTCCGCTCAATGTGACGGGTCTTTTGGTGAGCACGAGGTTCCTTGATTTGAGCAATCGCACCCTCGTTGTCATAAAAGATCTCAAGAGGGTCCTGAATGGAAGGGACTACTCCTAAGTCGTCGATGAATTTCTTCATCCATGCAGCTTCCTGAGCTGCCAATGATGCGGCGATGTACTCCGACTCTGTAGTGGATAAAGCAACAACATCCTGTTTTGAACTCTTCCAAGAGACTGCACCTCCATTTAACGTGAATACATAACCGGATTGTGATCGAGAATCATCTCGATCAGTTTGGAAACTCGCGTCCATGTAACCTTTTACAGTGAGTTCCTCCTCACCAGACCCGTATATAAGAAACATATCCTTAGTCCTCCTAAGGTATTTCAATATACTTTTAACAGCAATCCAATGACTGTTACCTGGGTTATTCTGGTATCTACTTGTCAGGCTAAGAGCGCATGACACATCCGGTCTAGTGCATATCATTGCATACATGATTAACCCAATAGCAGATGCGTACGGGACTTTCTTCATTCTCTCTTGTTCATCTTTCGTGGTAGGACACTGAGATGAATTGAGAGGCGTTCCTCTTTGAATAGGTACCAAACCTTTCTTAGAGTTGTCCATCTTGAACCTTTTCAAGATCTTTTCAATGTATGCACTTTGATTCAAACCTATCAGTTTCTTGGATCTATTCCTGTAGATCCTAATCCCCAAAACGTATTGTGCTTCTCCAAGATCCTTAATGGAGAAGCATTTACTTAGCCAAGTTTTAACTCCTTGCATTGCCGGAATATCATTTCCAAATAACAATATATCATCCACATATAGTACAAGGAACATGATAGTGCTCCCACTAGCTTTCTTATATACACAAGCTTCATCACCATTTTTAATGAAGCCAAATTTCTTGGCTTCCTCATTAAAACGATGATTCCACATTCTTGGTGCTTGTTTCAATCCGTAGATTGACTTTTATAACTTGCATACCCTTTTAGGATATTTCGGAACAACAAAACCTTCAGGCTGAACCATATAGACATCTTCCACAAGATATCCATTTAGGAAAGCGGTCTTGACATCCATTTGCCATATTTCATAATCATAATGAGCAGCAATGGCAAATAATATCCTAATAGACTTTAGCATTGCCACAGGCGAAAAAGTTTCATCATAGTCAACCCCTTGAGTTGCTAGTAATTGCAATTGCACTTTGTGAATCACTGTATATTGGGGTCTTAGTGATCTTAAAGCCATAATCTAATAGTTGAGTTTGCATCCATAAAACTTGAGAACAACAGTGAGCTGCAACAATGTATTCAGACTCAGGTGTTGATAATGAAACACAGTTTTGTTTCTTGGATGACCAACCAACTAACCTATTCCCCAACATCTGAATTGATCCAGATGTGCTTTTCCTATCAACATGGCAACCGCCATGATCCGCATCCATATAAGCAGTGAGATTGAAATCAGATCTATGAGGATACCAGATTCAAAGGTTAG
This sequence comes from Rutidosis leptorrhynchoides, assembly GCF_046630445.1. Lineage (NCBI taxonomy): Eukaryota > Viridiplantae > Streptophyta > Magnoliopsida > Asterales > Asteraceae > Rutidosis > Rutidosis leptorrhynchoides. The sequence continues at coordinate 234,652,120 of NC_092335.1, forward strand.
GTGTACCTTTTAGGTACTGAAAAATTCTAACCACTGCTTTACAGTGTGATTTCTTAGGGTTGGACTAAAAGCAAGCACATACAGTTACAGCAAGTGTAATGTCTAGTGTACTTGTAGTCTAATACATTAAAGAGCCAACCATGCTTCGAAAAAGCGTTATATCAAAGGGTTCCCCATTTTCATCAGCATTTAACAAAGTCCTCATTGGGGTTGACATTGTTCTCAATTCAGTCATTTTAAAACATTTTAACATGTCGTTAATGTATTTTGTTTGACTGATAAAAATGCCATTTGGTAATTGTTTGACTTGTAACCCCAAGAAGAAATTGAACTGGTCAAGCATGCTCATTTTAAAATTATTGGCCATAAGGTCACCAAATTCTTTGCATAAAGCCGGGGACGTGGAACCAAAAATAATATCATTAACGTAAATTTAAACAAAAAGAATGTGACCGTAGATTTTACGGATGAAGAGCGTCGTATCAATCGTTCCATGAGAGTAGCCATTTTCCAGCAAATACTTTGTTAAGGTCTTGTACCATTCACGCTGTGCTTGCTTTAGACCGTACAAAGCTTTCTCCAAGTAGTAGTAGTGGACATGATGAATAGGATCGACAAAACCTTCTGGTTGATCAACGTAAATTTCCTCTTGAAGATTACCATTCAAAAAAGCGGTTTTGACATCGATTTGAAACACCGTGAACTTCAAATGAGAAGCATAAGCAAGAAAAATACGAATAGCCTCAATCCTTACAACCGGATCAAATGTCTCATCGTAATCAATACCCTCTTGTTTTCAATATCCTTTGGCCACAAGACATGCCTTATTTTGAACCACAACCCCATCAGAATCTTTCTTGTTCTTGAAAATCAACTTAACCCCGATTGGTCTTTGACCCGCTGGTCTTGGAACTAATCTCCATACTTTCAAACGTTCAAATTGACCTATGTCATCTTGCATAGCTATCACCCAGTTTGGATCAAGTAAGGCTTGAACAACCAAATTTGGTTCAATCTCACTAAGAAAGGCAGTAGCATCACCAATAATAAGATCAATTGGATGACTTTTAGTCCATCGGTTGGTATGTGGAAGAGGTCCTACATCATTAGTATCCAATGAAACATCAACTGTTGTTGAAGTTGAGCCATGATCCTCTTGTTCTGAGGTAACATTGTCTAATGGGCCTGTTTAAGTTTCTTGAAAAACAACTGGAATAGTATCAAGTGATATATCGTGAATTGGTTCAAGAGTATCATCAGGAGGTGGGAGGGAGGATGAAGAAGTAACAGGTGAAGCAATTGGTGTTGTATCATCATCATAGAGACTTGGTTGTGTCTCCATAGTAATTGATTGTGTTAGTTTTTCCGGTATGGCATGATCATTTAAGATCCGTTGAGGAGAGTAAAGAGTATCAAACAAGATATCCAGTTCCTCTGTAGTGACCGTAGGAGTACCCTTCTTCGAGAAAATTGAGTTTTGTGCGGAAGAAGTATAGGCAGGTTAGGATCAGGTTTTGAACTGAGTTGTTCAAAATCCATCCCCGATAACTCATCAAAAAGAACATTAATGCTTTCCTTTATCGTCTTTGTCCTTTTATGATAGACACGATAAGCAACCTTGTTTGACGTGTAACCGAGAAATATGGCATGATCGCCATGAGCATCAAACTTTCTGAGGCTGTCAAAATCGTTAAGCACATAGCATATACAACCAAATATACGAAAATATTTGACGTTCGGGCGTCTACCATATAGCAACTCATAAGGAGTTTAATAAAAACGTTTGTTGATAATGCAGCGATTTTGGGTATAACAAGCGGTCGAAATGGCCTCCCCCTAAATTTTCAAAGGTAGTTTGGAGTAGGCAAGCATCGTTCGAGCTGCCTCACATAACGTACGATTACGTCGTTCGACTACTTCATTCTGTTGGGGGGTTCTTTGATATGGCCAAAACGGACAGTTTTAATTATGCGGTGTCGTTAGGTCGCAACACGTCAATATTAGCTATAAAAAGAGAGTAACGATTTTATCATTTATAATTAGTTGGGGTTTCCTAGCTGTAACTCACCTACTTTTCTTCCTTTTAACGAGTAAGTAGTAAATATAACTCAGGTTCGTATTTTGTATGTTTGCTCAGTAATGTGGGATAAAAGTGCCTATATAGTTAACCCTAGTTACAAGAGGTGATAAATTAAGATTAATTAATAATACGATAATTTAACTGAAAAGATAAAGATAGATAGGTATGGAGAATAGAATTCTGATGATAAACTATTACAAGAGTTCAACTTCCTAGAATAAACACTAAACCTCAATCAACTGGGCTATGAACCTAACTGATTTATCACTAAGAGTTTAGGCTTTGAAGATTCTGGCTAAGACGGATATCCCTACTCCCAACGTTAACCTTAGAGGGTTTAAATGACCTTATGAATAGAATCCTAGGTACATGAACAAAGTGGTATATCGCTAAAGAAAAGTCTCAGATTTTCTTAATCCTAGTTGGTCTAACTAAAGCAATATTCCACCACTTAATACTATGTTATGCCTTAACATTAATAGATGTGCAATCTTAGATATTCTAAGGTACTGTTAACTGGATTAGAAGTCTCTCCTTTATGATCACTTACTCAACCCCGGATCATCTTACAACATCTCTATAACATTGCTTCTGACGCGAATCATGCTTCCGAGCAAGCCAATGTTCACTGAACTCTATAATGCCTACTCTAATCACAACCTAAATAGACATCTCTTCTTTGATGAATAAATGGTTATTCGTACGTAGGTACTATATCCCTATTGTGACGTTAAGCACACATAACTACTTACCTTGTATCCTAGGGTTGATCAGGTCCTAATACTAGGTTATAGCCACATGAATAAGCGGAAAGGGTGATCCGTAAATTAAAATTCTAAACCGTCAAGGTTTCAGCATAACAGTATGATAAGTTTCAGATAAATTATTCCACATATAATAAACAATTGTAACAGATAGATAGGCATGCAAGATGAAAGCAACTTAAGATAACAAGGTAACTTTATTAAATTAAGGTAAGCGTTCACCATTTACAGACAAGATCTGGACCATTACAAGTGCTGACATCCTCTAGACCGCTCCTATTACAATCTTCGACGTTTGCCTCCGGGTACTTAATTTTCCGCTTGGAGGTGAGAAGGCCTTGAAAGCTCTAGTGAGAGAAAGTGTATTGTAGTGAGAGAGTGAGGATAGGTGTGTTGAAATTGGATGATAAAAAGCCTTTAAATAGACTTTGAATTTCCCTGCAAATGGCTGGCAGGCTGTTTGGCAGGCCGTTTACAGGGGCCGTTTGCTAGACCAAGCCGTTTGTAAGGGCCGTTTAACTTGGGCGTGTGGCAGGCCATTTGTGAGCCAGGCAAGCCGTTTAGCAGGCCATTTGGCTTGCTGATTTCCTGGTCCGTAACTTGATTTCTTTTCTTTCACCGTTTTCGCTCTAGAATCTTCGTTTTAGCTCCGTTTCTCTTGATTCTTTTTGCATCATCTTCGTAATTACTTTATCTACAAATTGAACCGAAAAAGCAATTATTTTGCCGAAAAAGTTTTGAACTTTCTGCTTTTAGGACTCAATATCGGGGGTAAAAACATGACTTTTTAGCTGATATCAAATATCCCACACTTAGACTTTGCTTGTCCTTAAGAAAACTTTCGAGCTTTAAACATTGAAGACTTTTATTCGTAGTGATCAAGTGGTCTTTGTTTCGCAAGACGGAGGAGCGAAAACTTAGTTTTATTCTTTTTGTTATTCTTAAACCCTTTTCCGCACGCATGAGAGGAGGTTACATAACTGAGGCTATCTCACTCGGGTCACTCATTTCACTAAAGTGTTTAGGATGTCGTATAGTTCTAAGAAATGAAATCGCTCTTATCCGGTCATGCTCACATTCTTCGTCATAGGCTTGATCAAGACTCAAATCTCCATCACTTATTTGAGAGAACTTTTAGTTATGGACTCAGCTTTTATCATGAAGAGATGGTGATTTGGAGGTTTCTGGGGTGCGAAGGGTTTGATAGATAGGAGTTTCTTTGAAAGATCGATTTTTGGGGATCCTTTCAGCTTTTTGTCAGAAATTTCCGGATGAGCATCCTTCTTTTTGACTGTCAAGAGTTCTTTTCTCGAATATTTTCTGGTTCTGCTCCTTTTTTCAGAACCTTTATTCATCAACAATATTATTTTTTTTTGGCAAGCATCTTTTGCTTTTCTCTTCGAGGTCTCCTTTTATTGGCGATCTCCTTGATAGTTGGCTTGGATGCTCGCACTTTCTAATGCGGTTTTATAGAGGATTTTCCGGAAGGAATGATTTTGTCGGGATTTATTTCTTTATTTATGAAGCAAACATAGTGGTGGATGGAATTATGGTGATTTGGAGTGAAGATGGCAATAAAGATGTGTAATGGGGGTGTTTTTGTCTTCATGAGTAGCCGAGGTTCTAACTTAGTCATCCCCGTCAAAATGTGTGATTCTGAAATGTAGATCAAGAGCAAGTTCTGATTCCGAAATGTTAACATCGGCGCGCTCAACGGAAGTATAGTGAAGCACTAAAAATGAGTGTTTATAAAGCCTTATTTGAGGGTGCCTCACAACAATTATAATGGGTCGAATCGTGCCTTTCGTTATGCAATGCTCTTTTGGAAAATTTGGTTTGATTTTCGCAAAAAGTTTTTAACCTTGTTTTACTCTTTTGTCTATTTTGTAGCAAAAACTTTTTGATCTTTTATAGGATTTTATAATCCTTAGTGTCTTATAGTTCAGAAAGTTTTAATTTTTGTGAAAAATTTAGTTTTAAAAACACTTGAGGGTTTTGCAAGAATCATTATGTGCAACATTTGCTATCCCCCACTTTAAAATAACATTGTCCTCAATGTTAAGGATACGGCGTATCCTACACTTTAGGTTTTGAAAGAGGCGTTTTGTTATTAAAATTTTATGTTGATGGGGTTGCCAATCCTACACTTAGTTTTTAAAGTGGTATAGTAGTTTGCGTATATTCTATTGAAAAAGTGGTGAAGACGTAGTACTCCCCTATGGTTGCAAGGCGTGCAGTTGTATGGTGTGCCAATATGGTTTCTTCAATTCTCGTGCCAGCATCGTCCTCGTTCAGTGCGTCCTTTCTCCAAGTTGTGCTTCCATCTCGTATGATCTCGATCATCGTTTGTTTGTGACGTTTATTCATCCAATTTTATTCTAAATATCATACAGTCTTAAAAACATAAAGTAGTTATGCCCGAGATCGGGTGTACAAACATAATTTAATAATGCAATAAAGTATCATAAGTAATCATCAAAATAGTTCAAAGATAAGGAAAGTTGTGGCTGAGTTGGATGGTACGGAAGAGAGTAAGATACACTCGTGCATGGCCTCGTCGGGTTCCTTCAAGCCGACTTTCCTTCATCAGTCATCTCCTTGTCTGTAGTGAATTGTTGTGCCAATTCTGTCGTGTTCATTCCCGAGGATATCCTGAACTGGATCTCATTTAATCGTGCGATCAATCCTGCGAGCGATGATGTGCTCGTGTGATTCATAGGCCCTGTACGCCAACCCTGCCCTTCCTGCAGATCTCTACCCCAATGTGGGTTCATACCCATACTGTCTATACCCTGCGTAACTCCCTCAGTCATATACCGGCTTGCAGCCTGATCCCATGTGGAAGCCTGAGCGTCGGTGGATGTATCTCTGTGAGTGCACATGTGGGATGTGTCAAATAGGTTGTTGACAAAATCTACGACCCCTGTGCTCTGTTCCCTTGGAGTAGATGGGATGACTGTATGATGCATGTAATGATGCCGAGGTGGAGATGGGGGTCCTGAATACTGGTGGCTCGGGCCTGCACATCTAGGATCTCTGTGGGTGACCATCACTGGATACTCATGAGGATATGGCGGTGGTGTTAAGCGAGGTGTATATAAAATAGTTATTAATTTTAGCAGGAAAAACTATTAAATACGATACAATTTTACACAAGATATTTATTTATTTATAGAATGGATATACTTAAACCTTGCTACAACACTTATAGGCAGTGTACCTAATCGTACAGTAGTGTAGTTTTTAGTAAGTCCGGTTCGTTCCACAGGGAAATCTTTAAACAAAGCTCAACGCTATAGTAGTTTACTTTTATAAAAATACAAACATATATATAAGTAATATTATTATTATAAAGGGGGGTTTTTACCGTTTAAGGACTAGTTTATCGATTTTAAGACTTTAGTCGCAGTTAAAACCTAATGTAAAATATTAAATAAATAAAAGACTTAATTTAAAGCGTAAAGTAAATAACGATAATGAAATTGCGAATAATAAAAGTGCGATAAAATAAAATTGCGATAATTAAAAAGTACGATAATTAAAAGTACGATTAAATAACAATAAATAAAAGTGCGATAATTAGAAGTGCAATTAAATATAAAATAAAGGAAATTAAATATGAAATAAAAGAATTATGCTTATTTAAACTTCCGTAATCATGATGTTTGACGTGTTGATTTTAGTTTTATGCCCATGGGTTAATTGTCCTTTGTCCTGGATTATTTAATATGTCCGTCTGGTTTTTGTCCATAACAGTCCATCAGTCATAAATATAAAGTGCGAGTGTCCTCATCAAATTATTCTTTTACCTGAAGTTAAATATTCCAACTAATTGGGGATTCGAATTGTAACAAGGTTTTAATACTTTGTTTAATGAATACACCAGGTTATCGACTGCGTGTAAACCAAGGTTTTACTACTTTGTTAACAATTACACCAATTACCCTTGAATGTAATTTCACCCCTGTTTTAATTATTCTAGTGGCTATTAATCCATTCCCGTGTCCGGTTAAATGAACGATTATTCGTACATATAAATACCCCGCCCATCGTGTCCGATTGAGTGTATATGGTAATTTATAGGGACGCCCAATTGTAAATCTTTATATTAACATTAACAAACTTTCATTTAGTTAAACAAATATAAAGCCCATTAATAGCCCATAGTCTAATTTCCACAAGTGTCGTTCTTTTGTCCAAACCCCAATTATGGTACAAAGCCCAATTACCCAATTTTAGTAATTAGCCCAACATCATGATTACTTCGTTTTAAATAAGCATAATAATAACTTAGCTACGAGACATTAATATAAAAAGGTTGAACATAACTTACAATGATTAAAAATAGCGTAGCGTTACACGGACAGAATTTCGACTTACACCCTTACAACATTCGCTAACATACCCTTATTATTAGAATTATAATTAAAATTAAAATTAAAATATAAATTATATATATATATTTTTCGTATATATGAGAGAAGAGAGATTATAGATTATATTTTGCGATCAGAATTCGGTTGGCTTTATAGGGATTTTTGATTTTTGGGGCTCCGCGACTCGCGGTGAATTTTGCCTTCAAACTCCGCGAGTCGCGGAGTTTGAAATTCCAGCTCACATCTTGGAGTCTTTCTCTGCCGACGGTTTTTATTATATATATAATATATATATAATTAATATAATTAATTATATATTATATTATATTTATATACATAGTTAACTTGTAATTTTTAGTCCGTTGCGTCGAGCGTTGAGAGTTGACTCTGGTCCCGGTTCCGGATTTTCGAACGTCCTTGCGTACAATTTTATATTTTGTATTTTGCGTTTTGAATCTTGTACTCTTGTAATTTCGAGACGTTTCTTATCAATAATTGGAACCTCTTTGATTGTCTTTTGTACTTTTGAGCTTTTTGGTCGTTTGCGTCTTCAATTCGTCGAATCTGTCTTTTGTCTTCACCTTTTATTATTTAAACGAATATCACTTGTAAATAGAACAATTGCAACTAAAAGCTTGTCTTTCTTGAGGAATAATGCTATGAAATATATGTTCGTTTTTAGCATTATCAAATATTCCCACACTTGAGCGTTGCTTGTCCTCAAGCAATATTGTCTTGAAATACTAGAATCACTTCTTTATTCTTCACACTTTGTACATCAATGATTTCTATATGGCGGTATAAACAATGGTAGTAACGATATGGTTTACAGTCCCACATGACTATAAAAAATTAGATCCATTAAGGAAATTGGATCTTTATGAAAACATTTGATCTTTTGAAAATTAAATCTAGTTTTTACCCTAGATAAGTTTTCCGGGATAACCCTTTACCGGTGTTTGCAAAATATTTTTGTGGGTTTGGTGGGTTTCAGATTTGAAAATTTTAGCTCAAAACTTATGGTTTTGTGTCACCCACTTGCTAACCTTGTATTAGGAAAGCAACACGTCCAGTTTACTTGTTCCGTATATTACCTTTCGGCAAACTACCGTCCGGTTGAAAGGAAAGCGTTGAACAAGCAACTGTTAAGGCAATGTCCCGTGACATGCTTTTGATTATGGTCTATAACGTGTCGGACGCAATTACTATCCTTGGTAGGAGCAATAGTAAAGCTCACCCTTATAATTTTTCGGCATGGCACAAGGTCCTGTCTTTGACCATGCTATGCAACCACCGTTCTTACGGTTGACACCCGATTTAGTTCAGGTGACCTAATGAATTCCAGGTGAATTCCTAGGATTTTACGTTCAATGGTAATGAACGCATTGAAAATAGGGTTTTCAAAAAACAAATCGGTTTATAATTTTGATCAAAATATTTTCTCGTTTAAGCTCGAGTTTAGATATCATCGAATTCCATGAGTTTGTAATTCTCAATCTTTAAGGTCAATCTCTAGGATTGAGTAATATCAGTCTTAAAAGCTGATTTTTAATCTTTAAGGAGATTATCCTTTCTGGGGATCTGATTCATTAGTCTTATCCAGCTAATTTGCATGGTGCCCCCCCCCCCATTGTACGAGATAAATCCTTCTCATGGTTAGGATAAATCTGACCAGTTGGCGACCCTGTTTAATGCTGAGGTCCGTGGATTTCCTGCTGATTTTAGTGATGAGTTTTCTAGATTTTTCGTCAACCTACAGCTGGTCTGGACGACAACTTCATGACCTAAATCAAGAAGCGCGTGTCTTTTTCGGAAGACTTTACTTCCTTTTAATGATGGAATTGATTCATCGTGTAGATCCATCTCTTCTTTTCTTTCATCGGGTAAAACAGTTTAGTTTAGTCCAAAGCAAAAGTATTTTCAGTTATTTGTTACAGATATATGTGACATATGTTTAAAATAACTTGGTAAATTTTCCCATACTTGGCTTTTATTTTCCTTTTTATCGTCCTCTATTCCATTTTAAATGAATTTTAACATTTTAGTTTGTTTCTTAATTTATGTCCTTTCCGAGGTAACAATAATTTCGGTGTTAAAACCTAGTTTTATCGTTCATAAATATGTATAAACATGATTTTGAATTCATTTAATTGAAAATTTTGAAAAATTTTACTAGAATTGGGTAGTCAGTATATAAGACTAGGGCTGTTCTTTTTTATCAGAGAGCACTAGATTCTAATACAACTACTGCTTTACTAGTATTTTTAATGGTAACCAAGTGTATAAAGTAAAAATTTTTAAAATCCGAAAGAATTTAACCCCTTCCCACACTTAAGATCTTGCAATGCCCTCATTTGCAAGAAATCAGTAACAATTTAAATTATTGAGGGTGATTTGTGTGAAAATGATTAAATTTTACCAAAGTTTCCAAATATATTGGCGTTTGTTTGCTGAATGATAAATGTTGCACATCATTTGTTCATTCCGTCTTGTTGTTATTTCACATATATTTTGCATCTTGTCGTCAAAATTAGTTGCTTTTGCTGAACTTAATGCCAGTCTTTGAAAATGCGTTGTTTTACCCTGTTGTGTACATAAGATAAACTGCAAACATATATACATATTTTTGAAGTTTGGTATATTACCCCACATTCAAAAAAATTTATTAAAATCTAAGAATAAAAGTTAGATAATTATAAAAATGATTACAATATTAACAAAAATATTAAATGTATCAATAATTACAAATTACAAAATAAAAAAAAATAATAAGTAAACTAAGGATGATATTGGTACCAATAGGGGTTCCAGGCATAACCATAAGTGCTATAGAATGCTTCGGCAGGGTCATACGTAGGATATGGTGGCTGTATCTCTATAGACCAAGGAGGGAAGATGGGTTTCGGTGTAGGAATATAGTTTCTACCTATATGTTGGCAATGAGCTATGATTTGGTTCTGATGAACTTGCCAATCTTCAAATGCTCTCTGTCTAGCATTTTCGTATTCCTGAGAAGCTATAAACCTATGCATTTCTTGCATCTCATTCCCCCCTCCTACATTACCTTGCTGCTGGTTTCTCTCCACCTGTGGATGTCTACCATGGTATCGTACTGCGGCGTTATTTCGCCTCTTCAAAACTTTCGCACCATGGTATACATTTAAACCTATAGTATCGCGGGGTTCCGGCTCTTCTAGTAATAATCCCCCCCAACTTATATCCACACCGAGATATTCACCAATCAAAGTAATAAAAATACCACCTCCTATTATGCTATGTGGTCGCATCCCCCGAACCATAGCTGATAAATAATAACCCACACAATATGGTATACTTACAGCGCTTTGTGGGTCTCGAATACACATATGGTAAAACAAATCCTGTTCATTTACTTTTTCCTTGTTTTTACCCCTTTGTGTAATCGAATTAGCTAAAAACCTATGTATCACTCTTAATTCGGCTCTATCTATATCCAAATAAGAGTAATTTCCCCCTTTGAAACGGTGATGGCTTGTCATTTGACTCCACACACCGTGTGTATCAAAATTTTTATCTATCTTTCTACCGTTTAGTATCAATCCTCTACAATCGGCAGACGCTAACTCCTCAGGCGTATATATACGTAAAGCCTGAGCCATGTCCAGTAAAGACATGTGGCGCATCGAACCGCCTAACAAAAATCTAATAAAAGAACGATCGGTTAAACTAGCTACCCGATCATTCAACTCTATACTACATAACAATTCTTCACACCATACTTTATATACAGGTCTACGTATGGTGAATAAACATACCCAGTCATTAAAAGAAGAATTACCATACCTCTGTACAAGTAATTCCCTAATTGGCCCGGCCAATTCTACAGCTTCTAAGGGTCCCCATTCTATGACCCTCGGTACCTCAACAACCTTGGAATGAAGAGTATGCAAACCCCGTTGATATTTTGGATAATCTATCCAAAGTCTGTCAAATCTCAGGTTCGGGTGCAACTCTTCCAAGTGCATATCGGAAAAAGTCATGACTGGATGAGGTACATCCTGCTTGTAGTAGTTATCCACCTCCTGTTGTTCCAAATTCTCAGCAGGAGCATTGCGGGCTTGGGATGAAGATTCACCCCTTTCATTCTGCAAAACACATCAAACACAAATTTTGTGCATCCAAATATGCATTAGTGTCAGCAAAATCATCAATCAAAATAATTACAATGACATTATCAATTTATATCAAACTTAAGCTCATTTTCATATTTTCATCAAATCTACACTTTTTCAAATAAGCATATACGAAAATGTTCGCCAAGTTCATAAGCATTCAACTCAAATAACATGTCAAAATAATCATTACTAGCAATTAAACAAGTCTCAAATGGCATTATCTTTCAAAAATCAAGTTCATGAATTTTAGACTTGAAAAAGTCCACTTTAATTCTCAAAATCATGTTTAGGCTCAAAGTTTGGATCATTTAACTACCTAAACATGTTACACTACTTAATTTAGCAACAATTCATGACAAAAATCGGCCATAACCTGTTTATATCAAAAAGCCCCAAATTTGCTCAAGAACACAAACCCTAGATTACTCAAAATTTGAAGTTTAAGGCTTCTAATCATGTTAAACAGCATCAATCTAGGTTATACAAGCATAATACATAAACAATTTAAGTCTAATTACACTAAAAAGCATCAAAATCAAATTGGGGAAAAAATTGCTCAAGAACATCAAATTTCGAATTAAATGGTGTTTAGGTGTAGAAATTTACTGTTTTTCATGAGTAATTCTTAGATAGCATCCTTCTCAACAAGATTTTAGCAAAAAATTTGGTGATTAACGGTTAAAAATTGGGATTTTTGGGGGTGTTTTTCGGGTTTTTCGCGTGCAGTTTTCGCTGTTTTTATTGTTTTGGGGTTGGGACTGATCTGTTGTTCGGTTATATTTTTTTCTGATTTTTAGTCCCTCCGCGAGTCGCGGCGAAATGCACTTCAAACTCCGCGACTCGCGGAGTTTGTTTGTTTTTTTTTTTTTTTTATAATCATTAACTTTTGAAAACAATTAAGAAATTAATTTTAAAATTTTGTTTCCCTTGTTATTTAGGACGAGGTCGTTTCGGATCGATGTCCTAGTCCGTCTCTCGACAAAATTTTAAAATTTGTCTTTTTGTAGCGATTGTTTTAAAAGCTAAGATTTTTGGGTTTTTTAATGTTTTTGGCATACTTTAAATTAATAAGATTAAAAATAATGATAATAAAAGTTCTCGTCCCTCCCTTGGGTAAAGCAATTTCGGTTCAAAGACCTAGTCTTCAACTTACGACGAATTTTAAAAATCATATTCTTAACTTAATGAGATAAAGTAAATTTTTGTTTTTAAATTCACACAACTTAAATATAAAATTCAAAATTAATATTAAAAATTCACACCAAACTCAAAATTTAAAATGCATAAAATTAAAATTTTATATTTTAAAAATTAAAAATTCACACCAAACTTAAAATTTGAAATGCATAAAATTAAAAATTTATATTTTAAAAATTCACACCAAACTTAATTTAAAAATTCATAAATTCATATCAAACTTATATTAATTTTTCAAATATTTTAAATATATTGTTTTTACAAAGTTTACAATATTAATTTAAGATTTAAATATTAATTTTAAAAACATGGTAAAAATAAATTTAAAAATATTTTTGTCTTTTTATCCCACTTTAATCAATCAAATATTATCAAAAATATGCGCCCCTCTTTTCGGTAAAGTAATTTCGGTTCCAAGACCTAATTTAACTCATGACGAATTTTTGAAATATTTTGGGTTGATTGTTTAAAGATATTTATACCTTATAATAAACGTTAAATTTCGCAGTGATGTAATAAATTTTTGAATGATATCAATAATTTCGGTCGCCAAACCTAATTTTATTCAATATCAATTTAATACTTTTTAGCGAACAAATTAGCGTTTATTATCAAAAGGTTAAAAATAAAAATAAAAATAAAAACTGTACAGACATACCTGTGGAATAGATTTCTTAGTTATATGATCTATCCCATTCATAAGATAGTCGGTTTAATTGATTTTCCATGGCTACATAGGCGTAACCTCGAGCATTCAGTGTCTTTTCTTCTAAACATATGAACGGTCCGTCTCTGCATAAAGTAACAAATTCGGTATTTGAATAGGTTTGATTATTTGAACATTTACCTCCATGTGACCATTTTCCGCATTTGTGACATCTTTCTAGGTGTCGTGCTCTTCTTTTCGCTGCGGATTTTGATTTTCCTTTACCAAATTGTAACTTATTATCTTCGCATCTGGATTCTTTTCTAACTCCGTCCATTCTTTCTCTGATTACTGATACTATCTCACTCGGTAGTATGTCATTATTAAGTTTAGTGATCAAAGCGTGTAGCATTAGACCATGGTTTAGTTCACAGGCAGTCTTTATTTCGTAAAAACCTAAAAAAATAAAAATTCAGAATGGGGGGAGAAGACTAGTTCTTTAGGGTCTGCTAGGGAAAGACCATTCGGGTTCCATTTTCGAGAACTACACGAAAACAGACAATCTAACTCTAAGAGAAATACATATTATCCTTTAAAGACTTGATTCTCCCCACACTTAGTTAGCTGTGGTGTCGAAATTGTGATTAACTTCGTTGTCGACTTCCATCGGACCATGTATGTAATGTTTAACTCTGTGACCATTAACTTTAAATTCAAACCCATTTGAATTTATTAATTCTATCGTTCCGTATGGGAAAACTCTTTTGACTATGAATGGTCCAGACCATCTTGATTTCAATTTTCCAGGAAATAGCTTGAATCGTGAATTGAAAAGAAGAACTCTGTCTCCTTCTTTAAATTCTTTTGAACTTCTGATTCTTTTATCATGCCATTTCTTCGTTCTTTCTTTATAGATTAACGAATTTTCGTATGCTTCATGTCTTAATTCTTCTAATTCATTTAGTTGACTTAATCGTAGACGTCCGGCTTCATGTAAATCAAGATTACATGTCTTCAAAGCCCAAAATGCTTTGTGTTCAATTTCTACTGGAAGATGACATGCTTTTCCATAAACAAGTCTAAAAGGTGTGGTTCCAATTGGAGTTTTGTAGGCTGTTCTAAAAGCCCAGAGTGCATCCTCCAATTTAATGGACCATTCCTTCGGATTTGATCCTACAGTTTTCTCTAGAATACGTTTTAAAGCTCGGTTGGTATTTTCAACTTGTCCACTTGTTTGTGGATGATATGCGGTGGAGATTTTATGAGTTACTCCATATCTTTTAAGAACTTTCTCAAGTTGATTATTACAGAAATGAGTACCCCGATCACTTATTAAAGCTTTCGGTGTTCCAAACCTTGCAAAAAGACGTTTTAAAAAGTTGACTACAACTCGTGCATCGTTAGTTGGGAGAGCTTGTGCTTCCGCCCATTTAGATACATAATCAATGGCTACGAGTATATATAGATTATTATGAGATTTTGGAAATGGACCCATAAAGTCAATACCCCAAATGTCAAATACTTCACATACTTGGATGACATTTTGTGGCATTTCATCACGTTGACTTATTTTTCCGGCCCTTTGACATGCATCACAGGATTTGCAAAGAAGGTGTGCGTCTTTGTAAATTGTAGGCCAATAGAATCCAGCTTCATAAACTTTTCTTGCTGTTAGTTGAGGCCCATAATGCCCTCCTGTTGGTCCTGTGTGACAATGGTTTAAAATTTTACTAGCTTCATCTCCAAATACACATCGGCGTATTATTCCATCGGGACAACTTTTAAACAGATGTGGATCTTCCCAGAAATAGTGTTTTATATCACTGAAGAATTTCTTTCATTTTTGGTACGATAATCCTTTTTCAAGGAATCCACATACTAAATAATTTGCATAGTCTGCAAACCATGGGATTTCTTTATAATCTATCTTCAATAGATATTCATCAGGAAAGTTGTCTTGTATGGCTGATTCATTTAGAACTTCTAATTCGGGATTTTCAAGACGAGAAAGATGATCAGCGGCGAGATTTTCTGCTCCTCTTTTATCTCGGATTTCAATATCAAACTCTTGTAAGAGTAAGATCCAACGGATTAATCTTGGTTTAGCATCTTGTTTTGAAAATAGGTATCTAAGAGCAGAATGGTCGGTATAGACCACCGTTTTTGCTAGAACGAGATATGATCGAAATTTGTCAAAAGCAAAGACAATAGCAAGGAGTTCTTTTTCAGTAGTTGTATAGTTCGTTTGTGCTCCTTGTAACGTCTTACTAGCATAATATATAGGTTGAAATCGTTTTTCAATCCTTTGTCCTAAAACGGCTCCCATTGCAAAATCACTTGCATCGCACATTAGTTCAAATGGTAGATTCCAATTTGGTGTTATCATGATCGGTGCATTAGTGAGTTTTTCTTTAAGAATATTAAAAGATTTGATACACTCATCTGAAAAGATGAATGGAGCATCCTTTTCTAGGAGTTTATTCATAGGAGTGGCAATTTTAGAAAAATCTTTTATAAAACGTCGGTAAAAACCGGCATGCCCTAGAAAACTCCTAACTCCTCTAACATTTGTGGGATGTGGAAGTTTAGCAATTACATCTACTTTAGCTCTATCCACTTCAATTCCTTCTTTTGAAATTTTATGTCCAAGAACGATGCATTCTTTAACCATGAAATGGCATTTCTCCCAAATAAGTACTAGATTTGATTTTTCGCATCTAATTAGCATTCGTTCCAGATTAACTAGACATGATTTAAATGTATCACCGAAGACTGAAAAGTCATCCATGAATACTTCCATGCATTCTTCTATCATGTCGTGAAAAATCGCCATCATACACCTTTGAAAGGTTGCAGGGGCGTTACAAAGTCCAAATGGCATGCGTTTGTAAGCAAAAGTACCATAAGGGCACGTGAATGTGGTTTTCTCTTGATCTTCGGGTGCTATTGGAATTTGAAAATATTCGGAAAATCCATCTAGAAAACAATAGTAACTATTTTCGGCTAATCTTTCCAACATTTGATCTATGAAAGGTAAGGGAAAGTGATCTTTTCTGGTGGCGTCATTTAATTTTCTATAATCAATACATACACGCCATCCTGTTACAGTCCTAGTAGGAATAAGCTCATTTTTCTCATTTGTAATGACAGTCATGCCACCCTTCTTAGGTACGCATTGAACTGGGCTTACCCATGGACTATCAGAGATTGGATATATCAAACCTGCATCTAGCAGTTTAATAATCTCTTTCTTAACTACATCTTGCATATTAGGATTTAGTCTTCGTTGGCGTTGCACATACGTTTTATGACCTTCTTCCATAAGGATTTTATGTGTGCAATACGAAGGACTTATTCCTTTAATATCATGAATCTTCCATGCAATGGCTGGTTTATGAGCTTTCAACACAGAAATGAGTTGTGATTTCTCATTTTCAGTAAGAGAAGACGATATTATTACAGGTAATTCAGATTCACCATGTAAATAAGCGTATTCCAAATGGTTTGGAAGTGGCTTTAACTCTAATTTCGGAGGTTCTTCTATCGATGATTTATATCGATATCTGTCTTTTTCTTTTAGCATTTGAATTTCTTCTGTTGTTGGTTCATATCCATTAGCTATAAGTGTAGCTAACATTTCAGCTTCATCAATTGGTTCATTACCTTCTCCTAAAGAACATTCTCCTGTTCCTTGTAATTCTGGAAATTCTTCTAATAATTCTGCATGTGCATCTATAGTTTGAATATAATAACATGTATCATCTACAGATTGTGGCTGTTGCATTGCTCTATCAACTGAAAAGGTAACACTCTCATCCTCTATACTTAGGGTCAGTTTCTTACCGAACACGTCTATCATTGCTTTAGCCGTGTTTAAGAATGGTCTTCCTAATATGAGAGGAACTTGAGAATCTTCTTCCATGTCCAAAACAACAAAATCTACTGGAAATACTAAAGTACCAACTTTAACTAGCATGTTCTCCATTATCCCTCTAGGATATTTTATTGATCTATCGGCTAGTTGTATGCTTATTCTGGTTGGTTTTAATTCTCCAAGGTCTAGTTTAGCGTATAGTGAATACGGCATTAGATTTATACTAGCACCTAAGTCTGCCAATGCTTCTATTGAACTAAGACTACCCAGAAAACATGGAATTGTGAAACTTCCTGGATCAGATAGTTTTTCTGGTATGTTATTCAACAGCACTGCTGAACAATTAGCATTCATAGTAACAGCCGAGAGTTCTTCCATTTTCTTTCTATTTGAGATTAGATCTTTCAAGAATTTAGCATATCTTGGCATTCCTGAAATCACATCAATGAAAGGAAGATTTACATTTATCTGTTTAAACATATCCAAGAATTTGGATTGCTCGGCTTCAAGTTTTTCTTTCTTCATTTTACTCGGGTAAGGAAGTGGTGGTTGGTATGGTTTAACATAAGGTTTATCCTTAACTGTGTTATCTTCATTAACCTTTTCAACTACCGGTTCTTTTTCCTTATCTTGATCAGGTTGTGGTTCTTGTGGAGTAGGAATAGTTTCATCAGAAGTTACAGGTATTTCAGGTGGTTTAAGTGTTGTACCACTTCTTGTGGTAATGGCTTTAGCTGTTTCATTCCGGGGGTTAGCATTTGTATCACTAGGTAGACTTCCCGATTTTCTTTCACCTATTAACCTTGCTAGGTTACTTACTTCTTGTTCCAGATTTTGAATAGAAGCTTGTTGATTTCTAAATGCTTGAGCATTTTGTTCATTTGTTTGTTTTTGAGATGTGAAAAACAGCGTTTGAGTTTCAACTAGCTTCGTCATCATATCTTCTAAATTTGGTTTTTTATCATCGGTTTGTTGTGGTGGTTTGTTTTGAAAATTAGGTCTTTGCTGATTGTAAGTATTATTGGATACTTGTTGATTGCTAGGACCTTGTTGGTTGTTGTATGGAATATTTCGGTTATAATTCTGGTTTTGATTGTAAATTGGTCTTGGCGGTTGATAATTATTCTGATAATTATTTCCAGGCCTTTGGTTTATGTATGAAATATTCTCTCTTTGTTCCATTGTTAATTCAATACTGAGACAATCTTTTGTCAAATGTGGTCCTCCACACTGCTCACAACTAATTCGTATTGAGTGAATATCCTTAGTCATCTTTTCCATTCGTCTCTCCACAGCATCTATCATTGCGGAAATGGAATCTAAGTCATGACTAGAATCGGCTCTAGCTGCTTTAGATGATCTAATGATATCTTTTTCTTGGTGCCACTCATGTGAGTGGGAAGCAGTATTATCAATAATTTTGTAAGCATCAGTTTCGGTTTTCTTCATAATAGAACCACCAGCTGCTATATCTATATCTTTCCTTGTAGTGATGTCGCATCCTTGGTAGAATATTTGTACTATTTGACAGGTGTCTAAACCATGTTGCGGACATCCTTTTAATAACTTTCCATATCTTGTCCACGCCTCATATAGAGTTTCATTTGGTTTCTGTGTGAACGTAACAATTTCTGCTTGAAGTCTTACGGCTTTAGATGCAGGAAAGAATTGTTTAAGAAATTTGTCAATTAAAACATCCCATGTATCAATCGCCCCTTCAGGTAACGATTCCAACCAATCTTTGGCTTCTCCCTTTAAAGTCCAGGGAAATAACATGAGATATATCTGTTCATCCTCCACTTCTCGGATTTTAAATAGTGTGCAGATCCTATTAAAGGTACGTAGATGTTCATTTGGATCTTCCTTCGGCGCACCACTAAATTGGCATTGATTAGTCACCATGTGTAGAATTTGTCCTTTGATTTCATAATCTGGCGCATTAATGTCTGGATGAGTAATTGCGTGACCTTGGCCAGTGCGTTTAGCTCTCATTCGGTCTTCCATACTTAAAGGTTCCAGATTCTCCATAATTGAATTTGTTGAATCGGTATCACTAGATGATTCTGATTTAATGGTTCGTTCCTCAATAATCTCTGTTTGAATGATTGGTGGTTCCGAAAGAAAGTTTAGTGGTTCAGGATCTACGAACCGTTCCTGAATATTCTCCGGATTCTCAATTGTGAGGTCGGGTTCAAAAAATGGATTATCGGAAATTTGAACTGAAGTACTTGGTCTACTGGATGACGATTCTAAAGAAAAATCAACGGCGGTTATATTTGCTAAATGTCTTGATCTAGTTACAGGTGGTGAACGTACAAAAGGTGATGAACGTCTTGCTCGGTGCATTCACTGAATATCCTATTAGTTTTTTAAAAAGGAAAGAAAAATTATAATAAGTTATCCAATTAATAGACTTTTCTGATTTTGCCCACGTTTTGAATAGCCAAAAGATACAGCAGAGGGGCAGGATTCGTTTGGTCTCAATATAATTGAGGACTGTTTGGCTCCAATAACCCGGTCCACGTACAAATCCAACTATTACTACGAACCAGAAAATTTTGATGTCTATTAATTTAACCACTTAAAATAAATTTTTGTAATTTTAAGAAATTTAGATAAGAAGTAGAATAAAAATCTATGTCCTAAAAACTAGAATGGCGAGAAATGAGAAAGAAAAAGAGTTCGTCGAAAAAGGTCGAAAAAGAAAAAAAAATGGTTGAAAAATAAAAGGTGACGGAAAAATAAAAGAAACTTATAAAAACTTAAAAATACTTAACTAACCTAATCTTATTACTACAACTAACTTAAAATTATAATCGCAAATTGATATTACTAATTGGAATGATAATTGATACATAGTAAAAGGTCTAAAAATATTAAAGCTTACAGGAAAAACTAAATCCCAAATGGAAATAACTTAAAAAGAAACTAAAACTTAAAAAGGCGTCGCAAAATTCTAAAGTACCTAAATCTTAGTCTAAAGAAAAAGCACTTAAGGAATTCTACGGCAAAGCCTAAAAATCTAGGAGTAAAAATCACTATAGCAAAAACTAAGTTTAAAATTAATTATGAGCTAAAAATACAAATATTACGCTACAATGATTAAAAAGGGACAAAATATAAAAATATACAAAAAGTTGTAAAAAGTACAATTTTTATAAAAATATTATTTTTATATTATTTATTTAATAAAACTACTAATTTTACAATTTAATAAAACTAATTTAAACAAAATAAAACAAATTAAATAAAAAGTAAATCTTAAAATAAAACTAATAATAATAATAATAATAATTAGGGTTAAATAATAATAATAATTAATTAATACCCGTAATTAATCCTGAATTAGGGCTTCTGTCGCCTGTCAGAGAAGCTCCGCGAGTTGCGGTAATTAATGAAGAAAACCCCGCGAGTCGCGGGGTTCAAAAATTCAGATGACAGCTTTAAATTCGACGCGTTTTTTCTTTATTTATTTTTTTTTTATTTTCTGTTTTTAATTTTTTTCTATAAATAAAAGATAGTTAATAAAACTTATATTTTTATAAACTAAAATAGAAATAAAGAAACTTATAAAACTTAAATATTTAACACAATCTTAAAAATACTTATATTTTTGTTTTTCTTTTTATATTTTTGAATAATTAACACGTATTTTTACAAAAACGAATTTTAATAAAAGTTAACTAAAAATCTTTTTTTTTTATATATTAGCGTTGCGCTTCCGGCTTTTAAGATAAGTTCCCAGGCAGCGGCGCCAAAAATACTTGGTGTTAAGCGAGGTGTATATAAAATAGTTATTAATTTTAGCAGGAAAAACTATTAAATACGATACAATTTTACACAAGATATTTATTTATTTATAGAATGGATATACTTAAACCTTGCTACAACACTTATAGGCAGTGTACCTAATCGTACAGTAGTGTAGTTTTTAGTAAGTCCGGTTCGTTCCACAGGGAAATCTTTAAACAAAGCTCAACGCTATATTAGTTTACTTTTATAAAAATACAAACATATATATAAGTAATATTATTATTATAAAGGGGGGTTTTTACCGTTTAAGGACCGGTTTGTCGATTTTAAGACTTTAGTCGCAGTTAAAACCTAATGTAAAATATTAAATAAATAAAAGACTTAATTTAAAGCGTAAAGTAAATAACGATAATGAAATTGCGAATAATAAAAGTGCGATAAAATAAAATTGCGATAATTAAAAAGTACGATAATTAAAAGTGCGATTAAATAACAATAAATAAAAGTGCGATAATTAGAAGTGCAATTAAATATAAAATAAAGGAAATTAAATATGAAATAAAAGAATTATGCTTATTTAAACTTCCGTAATCATGATGTTTGACGTGTTGATTTTAGTTTTATGCCCATGGGTTAATTGTCCTTTGTCCTGGATTATTTAATATGTCCGTCTGGTTTTTGTCCATAACAGTCCATCAGTCATAAATATAAAGTGCGAGTGTCCTCATCAAATTATTCTTATACCCGAAGTTAAATATTCCAACTAATTGGGGATTCGAATTGTAACAAGGTTTTAATACTTTGTTTAATGAATACACCAGGTTATCGACTGCGTGTAAACCAAGGTTTTACTACTTTGTTAACAATTACACCAATTACCCTTGAATGTAATTTCACCCCTGTTTTAATTATTCTAGTGGCTATTAATCCATTCCCGTGTCCGGTTAAATGAACGATTATTCGTACATATAAATACCCCGCCCATCGTGTCCGATTGAGTGTATATGGTAATTTATAGGGACGCCCAATTGTAAATCTTTATATTAACATTAACAAACTTTCATTTAGTTAAACAAATATAAAGCCCATTAATAGCCCATAGTCTAATTTCCACAAGTGTCGTTCTTTTGTCCAAACCCCAATTATGGTACAAAGCCCAATTACCCAATTTTAGTAATTAGCCCAACATCATGATTACTTCGTTTTAAATAAGCATAATAATAACTTAGCTACGAGACATTAATATAAAAAGGTTGAACATAACTTACAATGATTAAAAATAGCGTAGCGTTACACGGACAGAATTTCGACTTACACCCTTACAACATTCGCTAACATACCCTTATTATTAGAATTATAATTAAAATTAAAATTAAAATATAAATTATATATATATATATTTTTCGTATATATGAGAGAAGAGAGATTATAGATTATATTTTGCGATCAGAATTCGGTTGGCTTTATAGGGATTTTTGATTTTTGGGGCTCCGCGACTCGCGGTGAATTTTGCCTTCAAACTCCGCGAGTCGCGGAGTTTGAAATTCCAGCTCACATCTTGGAGTCTTTCTCTGCCGACGGTTTTTATTATATATATAATATATATATAATTAATATAATTAATTATATATTATATTATATTTATATACATAGTTAACTTGTAATTTTTAGTCCGTTGCGTCGAGCGTTGAGAGTTGACTATGGTCCCGGTTCCGGATTTTCGAACGTCCTTGCGTACAATTTTATACTTTGTATTTTGCGTTTTGAATCTTGTACTCTTGTAATTTCGAGACGTTTCTTATCAATAATTGGAACCTCTTTGATTGTCTTTTGTACTTTTGAGCTTTTTGGTCGTTTGCGTCTTCAATTCGTCGAATCTGTCTTTTGTCTTCACCTTTTATTATTTAAACGAATATCACTTGTAAATAGAACAATTGCAACTAAAAGCTTGTCTTTCTTGAGGAATAATGCTATGAAATATATGTTCGTTTTTAGCATTATCAGGCGGGATATTAAGATGTCTGCCTGCGTGATGTGTGAAGTGATCCAGGTTCCGAAAGATAGCGTGCTGAGCAAACCAACTCTCACGTCCGGGCAGATCTCCCATATGATAATGGTATGGTGGAAAGCGCAGCTGATCCTTCTCTCCTACTGGTGAGTGTCGACGGTTGTCAGTGGGCGGACCCTGTGTGGTGGGGTCATCCTCATCCCATGGTTCATGTGAACCTCGCCGTCTCCGACTATCTCTCGTCCTCGTATCAGGCATAAATCCCGTAACTCTTACCCCTGACACTGTCCGGTCCTCTGAGTCAGGTATTTCCTGATTAGCTGTCACTATTAACCGTTCATCCTCAATCCGAATGTACTGCCAAGTGTTCAGTATCTTGTACCCTATTTCTTCCGACTCGGCTGCTGTCCTATACCCAAATCTCTCAACACTTCCTAAAACATGCATCATGCGAAGGAGTTTGGTGACAACGGCTCCCAAAACCGGCACAACTGTTCTTGAGGAATTTCTTTCATTGGTGAATGCCTAGGCTAGAAGGTGTGCAACTTGCATATTTTGTTTGTGGATCATGGCGTGCATTAAGCGCATATCATTAATGGTGACGGCACCACCATGTTGGGTTTTCGGGTGAAGGGTTTTGGCGATGAGGTGGTGAAGAATGCGGTGAACGGGATTGGTGAAATTTGAAGCTTTTTCACTTGAGCTCCATGCTTCATTATCGGAGGTGTAGGTGCGCCAGAAAGCTTGATGATCTATGTTGTCCAGGGTGGTGTACCCCCTTTTAAATATAGACCGGTTAAGGTGTGACTTCTTGTACAGTTCTAGATGCTTTGCGAACTGCGCAAGAGTTAGGTGATACATCTAATTCTGATGGCGGAAATGGATGGACTCATGACTGTTATACTCCTCCTGGTCAACATTTGACTCGAATCTCCAAGTTGCCATGAATTCTGCGTATGGCTCCTGATACACCTTTTCATGAATTTCAAACAGCTTTTGCCATGCGCTGTTGATTTTCCCATGTGCTGTAAAGTTCAAAATTCGTCTTAGCTCATCGGCCCAACCACATTGTTCCACTATTACCCAGTTTATGTATTTGTTGGCCCCTTTTTGTCGATTAATCCAGTTTCTCATAAACGGTTTATTTTCCGCTGGGTTATCTTGCCCGAGGAGGTAATGGGGCAACTCATACTCTTCCGATAAATAATTAGCCATCTGCAAAGGTCAAGTAACGTAGGTTATGTTCCAAAATAATAAGACTTAAAATAACACTTAAAATTTGAAAATTGCATATATTTTTCGAAAAAAAAAATCGAAATGAGGATTTTAAAAATGGCATTTTCCAAATTCCTGTTATAGTCAATTACAGTCAAAATTACCGCAAACAATATCTAATCTCACTACAAACTTATTTTCAAGCAAAATTCAAAGCGTACCCGTGATTGCAACAAATAACGCTAAAAAATTATTATTATAGAGAGTTAGTCGTAATAAGCAATTTTGATTAATATATGATGATTTTTAAGCATACAATGATTCTAATGATCATTTTTAATTACCTTAAATATTTTTAATCATCAAACTTTGGCTATAACATTCCTAAGTCAAGGCATAAGACCGTTTTTGTCGAAAAATAATCATTTTGCTTAAAACGTACAAAATAAGGAAAATCAAAGACTAGGCTAAATTTTCATTTGCAAGTCAATGATATCTTCATTTAGCCTAGTTTTTAAGGCAATCCTAAGTTTAAAAACGTTTTAACCATAGGAAATAACCCTAAGCCTAAATAAGTGTAGTTTTACCAAAACATCAATTTTCAAGCAAACAAGCCTAAATTGTTCCAAAATTAGTTTCTAAGCATTCTAAATAAATCACTAAGCCTAAAATGAGCTAGCAAAACATCAAGTTTCCAAAAATTGCACCAATTCCAAGCCTAAAACCTAAACTAACGAATCGAGAGCTAAAAACTATACAAAATGCTTCAATCGAACCACACATCAATCACATTATCTAACTAAGCATAAAGGAATTCAAAATTGGGCATAAAAAACAATTTTTATCAAAAGTCAAAATTTTGACTTTGGGTAAAAACTCTAATTTTAACCATGAAAGAGCACCTTTTACGCAAAATTGATGATGGAAACGCGTTTAGGAGGCACGAGAGAGTCGGATTTGAGCTTTGAATAGTTAAATTTGGTTAAGATTTGATGGTGGTGGTGATGGGGTCATGCGATGGCCGAAGGAACAAGGGAAGAAGAAGGAGAAAAGAAAAAGAAAGAAGAAAAGGAGAGGAGGAGGAGAAAAGAAGAAGAAAAAGATGGGCCCGTGCGGCTCACGGGCTTATTTCCCTGACCCAACTCGCAAATTTTTATATTTTTAAAATTTTAAAATTTTCACTAGATTAATAAAAGATGAATAAAATATTTCTTCGAATTTTAATCCGGTTATTTTTATTAATTAAGCTAAAGTTTAAAGGAAAAAGACAAATGGACGGATTAAAATATTTTATTTTATTAAAAACACAAATTACACAGGTTCCACAACTAAGTTCCAGAAATGACGCGGATAGAAAGATAAGTTTAAAGCTTCTTTGACCATCCAGAGTAAATCAGCGGAGTGTACTGAAAATATTTCAAAATCACTTAACATTTTACGCTCGCGCTTTTGTAAATCTCCGATATCGTCCATAAGTTTAACCAAAGCCCTTCTAACTTTTTTAATGTTCGAAATTCCATCTCTAGGTCCAGTATCTTCATAATTAAGCTCGAAAAGAAGTTTTGACACTGTGTCTTGAAATAAAAGATCTTCCGCGCAGTCAGGATCACCGGTAGTAAATTTAAAGTTTTCATATATTTCCCGAGTGATCTTTCTTTGCGGAGTTGTAAATGGAAATTTTGACATAGTGAGGATTTGTACGAGTTCAGAATATATTTTCTTTCTTTTTGCGAAGAAATTCTGATGTATTCTTTTCTCGGTTGAATCCGGAAAAACTTCAGTTAATCTTTTGATGAGAAATGAGGCTGGATCAAAGTAAAAGAAATCTCAATTCCATATTTTGAAATAGGGTTAGGTTTTCTGCTTTCAATCCAAAATTCTAATACAGAAATCATTGCAGCGACACAACGGTTTATATGAATTGGAGAAAATTCCCTATCACGGAAGTGAGGTAGAAAACTAACGAATGACTCTAAATCGAATTTGAAATCAATTTCTGCATCCCAATACTAGATAAAAATGTCGTCCCCACATTCTTTTAACAGTTTGTGAAGAGAACGAACTTGAGAACGCAGCTCTTTTAACAGATTGATTTGAAATGTTGAGAACGGGAAGTCTGAGGAATAGAGGTGCCTAATGAATTCTCTATAAACATCTAACCTTCTACTAGGATTTAACAGATTTCCAGTAAATGGAGCTTTTGTTTTATCAATGTGTCGTTTCTCTTTGAGATTAAATTCAAACAAGTCTAGATAATTGGAAATAGTTGGATATTCTTCCCGTATTTCACCTTCCATAATCAGGAGTTCGTTAAGACTTAGCCTCCCTTTTGGATCATAAAGAGGGTCGAATCCTGGTTCATTTGAGTAAAACTTATCCAAAAGCAATGAAATCTCTAAGTCAGATGAAATTATCCGGCTTCTTGGACTACAAGGATCAAGAACTAATTCTTGATGAGATTCATCAGGGTTTAGATTTATTTTGGTTTTATAAAGGAAAAATTCTCCGGTTTCCGAAGTCGTGGGAGAGCAACTACCTTTCGCACTTTCTTCATAGTCGGTTAAGTTTGAACTGGAATCTACAGAAATTAATACCATAATTAATATTTTGTTTTTATAGTTTTAAAAAAGTTTACTATAATGACGACTTTAAATCCTATACCGACAAACTCCATGTTTGTTAAGCATGTGTGTTTCTTATCAATTTATCTTTGAAACAAGTGGCCAGGCCAACAATGGAGAGGCAGGATCCTTTTAGTTCCAATATAATTGGAGACTGTTCGGAAAATGCAACAACCAAGTCCGTGTATAATTGTCTTTCTTAGACACCACTCAAGAATCTCAGATATTTTGACAGAATCAACGATTACCTTAACAGGCAGAAAATAAGTCCCCGCCAGTGGCGCCAAAAACTTACTACCTCTTATGATATGGCCAAAACGGACGGTTTTAATTATGCGGTGTCGTTAGGTCGCAACACGTCAAAATTAGCTACCAAAAGAGAGTAACGGTTTTATCATTTATAATTAGCTGGGGTTTCCTAGCTATAACTCACCTACTTGTCTTCCTTTTAACGAGTAAGTGGTAAATATAAGTCAGGTTCGTATTTTGTATGTTTGCTCAGTAATGTGGGACAAAAGTGCCTATATAGTTAACCCTAGTGACAAGAGGTGATAAATTAAGATTAATTAATAATACGATAATTTAACTGAAAAAATAAAGATAGATAGGTATGGAGAATAGAATTCTGATGGGGAACTATTACAAGAGTTCAACTTCCTAGAATAAACACTAAACCTCAATTAACTGGGCTATGAACCTAACTGATTTGTCTCTAAGAATTTAGGCTTTGAAGATTCTGGCTAAGACGGATATCCCTACTCCTAACATTAACCTTAGAGGGTTTAAACGACCTTATGGATAGAATCCTAGGTACATGAACAAAGTGGTATATCCCTAAAGGAAAGTCTCAGCTTTTCTTAACCCCAGTTGGTCTAACTAAAGCAATATTTCACCAGTTAATACTATGATATGCCTTAACATTAATAGATGTGCAATCTTAGATATTCTAAGGTACTGCTAATTGGATTAGAAGTCTCTCCTTTGCGATCACTTACTCAACCCCGGATCATCTTACAACATCTCTAGAACATTGCTTCTGACGCGAATCATGCTTCTGAGCAAGCCAGTGTTCACTGAACTCTATAATGCCTACTCTAATCATAACCTAAATGGGCAGCTCTTCTTTGACGAATAAATGGTTATCCGTACGTAGGTACTATATCCCTATTGTGACGTTAAGCACACATAACTACTTACCTTGTATCCTAGGGTTGATCAGGTCCTAATACTAGGTTATAGCCACGTGAATAAGCGGAAAGGGTGATTCGTAAATTAAACTTCTAAATGGTCAAGGTTTCAGCATTACAGTAGGATAAGTTTCAGATAAATTATTCAACATATAATAAACATTTGTAACAGATAGATAGGCATGCAAGATGAAAGTAACTTAAGATTACAAGGTAACTTTATTAAATTAAAGAAAGCGTTCACCATTTATAGATGAGATCTGGACCATTACAAGTGCTGACATCTTCTAGACCGCTCCTAGAATCTTGATTTCTTGTCTTTCACCGTTTTCGCTCTAGAATCTTCGTTTTTGCTCCGTTTCTCTTGATTCTTTTTGCATCGTCTTCGTAATTACTTTATCTACAAATTTAACTGAAAAAGCGATTATTTTGCCGACAAATTTTTGAACGTTATTCTTTTGGAACTCAATATCGGGGGTAAAAACATGACTTTTTAGCCGATATCATTCTTGCATCAGAGAACTAATGTTCAATGCCTTGGTCTTTTAAATAACTATCAAGCAGGTCATTCTTTAATTCCGTCCCATTATCAGTTCTGATGCTCTTAACATGTTTGTTAAAAGAGCATTGAGTTTTCTTGATGAACTCAATGATAATGGCAGGGGTTTCAGATTTGGTAAGCAAAAGAAAAATCCATGAAAATCGGGTAAAGTCATTAACAATGACAAGCACATGTTTCCGGCCACTAAGACTAGAAATTCTCATGGGTCCACATAAGTCCATATGCAATAATTGCAAAGATGTTGAAGTACTGGGAATTTGCTTAAGCGGATCATTAGTCCGTTTCAACTTACCCATTGCACAGGATGGATGATCAAAAATAAATCTGCTCAAATAGCAAATTTAATGTTAAGTGCATGAGGGAGTGTTTAAGAACGTTTATAGATTTGATCTTCGGTCCATTTTATCGTGAATAACCCTTATTGAGATGATGATCTACAAAAGGGTGATCAAAGCTACATCCACCATTGATGGCAGTTGCCGCAACAATGGTCACTAAAGGTGGTTGCGTAGGATTTATGTTCAAAGCACATACCTGTTACCGTAAGAGTGTTTTCTAGATGTAATCGTAAATTCAAGTAATACAAAAAATGTTGTTGAATGAAGGAGGTTAGGGTCCTATTTATAATAAAACCCTAACCCTAGACCGTCTCATAATTAGGTTCTAGATCTTTCCGAATACCAACCATAAATAATGGGTTTATAGTTGGAAGAGGATCACGTTTAATTATGGATAAGATTAAATCCGATTGCTTTCATGTGTGCTAAGTAATACCTGCATGCGCACCTCCTAATCAGATGTTCCGACAATATTCAGGGTGTGCACACCGCACATGATACGCACAAACGCTACACGCGTAGGTACGTGTATCATTAAGTCCCCCCAGTTTAATATGATGTGCGATCACCGTGACGCATCATGTTAAACTAATACTTAGGAGCACTTAAAATGAAATAATATGTTTTAACCTTCGTAAAACGTATTGACTAAAATAATAATATCAAGTAACCAGATCGTTTGGCCAAGATTTTATCATTATGTGGCGTTAATAACGGACAGCCACTGTCAATCAAATGTTTGCTAATGCAGTCTTGGAAATGGCTGCAGTGAAGATAATCATGACAGGCTGTCAAATCAAAGATTATGTAACCAACTGGCCAATGCTAACCTGCACCACACTGTAACTTAATCATACAATATTCTTATCGTTAACCGTTCATTCACCTTGTCATTTGTTCAGATCATGACACGTGTACGGTGTTCATCAAATCACGCGTTTTGGAGCCCTAATCGGTCTGAATATAAATAGGTTCCATTCTTTACCATTTAAGGTAAATAATTCAAATCAACTTCTTTTTCATCTTCGCTCCCCAAACTTTTGATTAAGTTCCGGCAATCTTACCATCCTCAGGTCAGTTTACTCTTCGCTTTAATCTCTTTATCAAGTCAACCTCGTTTGCCAGCTCTACCGTTTTTCACGTTCACTCAATTTCATCTACCCTTGACCAAGAGTCAATGAAATGCATCATCGAATGGCATCCACCCATCGCTGACTTTAATCCTACCCTTCTAAAGGCAAATGAACGAGCCCACAAACCACCCCCTAACATGATTGTTGTGTATGATCAAACCCTTGAGGTAGGGAACGTTCGCATTCCCCCAACCACCTTTTTCATGAGAGTTCTTTCTGCTTACAACATAGGATTAGGCCAACTGTACCCTTATAGTGCTATTCGTTTATCCTTGTTTGAAATGTGGTGTTGGGCTAACAATCGTGAGCCGTCTTTGGTAGTTTTTCAAAACATCTTCCATTATCAATTAAGTGAGCATGACTGGAATAGTTTTTTCGATCGAGTCGCCTTTACCGTCGGTCTAAAGAAGGGTTTACATAGTTCATGGAAATATTCCTTTTACTTCTTTGAAAACAAGTTCGTTCCTCCTGAATTTTCCAACGTTATTCAATGGCACACTAGTTCAAACTCTTCTTTGAATAGACCCCCACCCATGGACCAGGCTGAGCAGGGACTGTTCGACCTGTTTACTGGCAAAAAGTTGAAACTTCGCATCTATCAAAACGAAGTCCTATTTTTTACCAAAGTTTCATCCTACTGACCGTTTGTTGGTACCCAGCCGGTCATCATACTTAGGGGAAAGGCTATATTATGTATTTTCCTAAATCAATAGAAAAATGATTTACTTTGGTGCATGCTAACCGTTGGGCGCTATTTTGCAGTGATGAATGCTCTTGACATTCTGTTGCACGAAGACTTCAAAGGCTATACCATCAAGAAGGAAGCTGTTGACCAAGAGGCTATCATGAGGGATGCTGATGCTACGATAAAGCGAGGAGGTAGCAGATGAGGCTACATCGAAGCGCCGCTCCTCTGTGCGCCTCAACCCTCCCATCATGAAGAGTAAAGCTGCAAGTTCATCCGAAGGTAAACTATAATTTAATTTATTTTTCTAAAGTTAATATCTTACATTGTTCATGCCTGGTTGTGGAGTTTTCTTGCCAGTTGTGCACATTGAAGAAGATGTGGAACCCACCGTCTCAGCTGTCGCTCCATCTGGTGCTCGTGCGCCCCCGGTGCCCTCAACTGCTAATTTCAACCAATCACCCCAGTTCCCCTTACCATGATTGCTCCTTCTTCAACTCATGCTGCTAGTCGAGCTACCGCTACCCCTTCTGTCCTAGCGCTTATTTTAAATGACAACCGATACGTGCCAATTCAAGTTGATAACCTGGCTGCTATTTAAAATATGTCCAAGCGCGTCGTACTTAAGCAAAATATGTATATGCAGGGGTGTTCTCCTATCGTCGTAAGGCAAGAGTTAGAGAAGATGATGCCAGACCAGAAGCTAAACTTTTACACACAACTGTCATTTCTAACATGGGCAAGGGACTGCGATAGGTTGATGTGACGACCCGAAAATTTTTGACCAAATTTAAACTTTATCTTTAAATAATTTAATATTTTCGACATGATAAGCAAAGTCTGTAATGTTGAGTCTCAAAGTTTTGGAACTATATTCATGTAATCAATTATTCTTTGACAGTTCTCGAAGATTCACGAACAATATATATATAAATATATATATATATATATATATATATATATATATATATATATATATATATATATATATATATATATATATATATATATATATATATATATATATAATTTCAAGTTATTTAGTAAACGATAGTAACATTCGATTGATATTTAGATAAGTTAACTAAAACGTTTAAGATGAACCAGTAAAACACTAATTTGCTATAGTATTTTCGAATTGCTACAGTACCCGAAAAGCTACAGTGTTTTTGAAAATCACTATTTGCTACAGTAAAACACTATTTCAAAATAAAAATGTATATATGTATATGTATATACTACGAGACGATGATTTATAGAAGCAAATAACTAAAACATTTAATTGATTAAAGCTACACTTCGAGTGACATAGTTTATCAATGATTAAGTTTAATTTTTGATAAAGGTACGAGTCACGAAACATAAAGTACAAGTTTTCTCAGCGTACGAAACAACGTTCGAAAAATCGGAACCGGGACATAAGTCGAGTGATGACGTACGACTTATCGGAACAAAAATTACAAATCAACTATGCACGGAAATATAATATAATATATAATTAATTAATATAAACTATATATATTATATATTATTTTATAATTTCGACGAACTAGTGTACAAAAAACAGATGTGAGCTATAAAATCATCCCATGCGATCGCATGGGATACGGCCTAGGAAGCCATGCGATCGCATGGCAACCCTGGACAGGCCAACCACTATAAATTCGATCGAATTCTGTTTATTGATTCACAAATCTCTCCATCTCTATATTACTCTGTATTATTATTATTATTATTATTATTATTATTATTATTATTATAATTATTATTATTATTATTATTATTATTATTATTATTATTATTATTATTATTATTAATTATATTATTATTATTAAGAGTATTAATATTATTAATAGTAGTATTATTACACATAAAATACTACGACGAAGTGCTGTTTAGGTTATTTCTGATGGAATTTAACAAGTTTCAAAACAACATGTTCATATATTTTACACAATCGTAAAACCAATTTTAAGATAGTTAATACAAGCGGAAGCATTAATAGAACAAGTGTAATTGTAAAGCCATTTTGTTAAATTACACATTAATATCAAGTCATGAATCATATGCTTATAAATATAACAAGATTAGAAGAGCGTTTATACCTCCTCAATGATGGATTTAGTGCTGAATTTGGACAGCTGCAAGTTGATAAGATGATGATGAAAGCAAGCTCCAAAACTATGAAACCTCAAGAGATAATACCCCAAACTTATCACCAACACCTTGAAGTTTAGTTAGGATTTATTTTGACACTTATGAACTTAATTAGTAACCTAAAAAAACCTCTCTTCTCACACCAAAAATTCGACCAGCAGAATGTAGGAGGAGAAGAAGAGAGTTTTTCCAAGTTAACTTCTCAATTTTTGAGTCAATGCATGGTTAAATGGACAAGCATGCTCATGGTTTGTTGTGTAATCTTAAAATAACAAAAAGCTAGCATGTGAGTAGCCATGGGGACTCACAAAAACGTCCACCACCATGGTTTTTAAAAAAAAAATTCAATCAATTTTATTACATTACATGTTATTAATAAACATGTAATAAAACACATGCATTTGTTAAGTTACTTAAATTTTATAAACCCATTTATAAAATATAACACAACATAATTATTTAAGCCTATAAATAATTAAATATAAATTATCCAAATAATTTATCTCAAGTGATAATATTTTAGAAAACCGATTTTCCAAAGTTCAAGTGTCGCGTATTTATTTAACGATCCAATTGTTAAGATAAATACATATAAGGTGTTGGTAAGCTTGTTATTGGGTATGACCCGACTTGGATCATAACATGTTAGCCACATTAATTAAATATGTCTCTCGGGCATACGAAAAACCTTCAATCTCCCACTTGCACGAGAAACATAAGAAATTAATGCAAGTGATGGATACCACCTAACGACCGTCCATCACCCCTAATATGTTATGACTTTGTGCCATTCAATAACATCATCCCTTTCGAGTTCCCATCTCGAATATGAATAGGTGAATCTTACATCACATCCTTTTGTCCTAGATGTCATGTTAAATCCAAGAGACATAGAGTGATCATTCTCTTCTAGATTTAACTTTATCAGGCCTTAAACATCTGACTCTCAACGAATAAGAGGGACAAATTCTATCTTGACTACATACGTCCTAAATATATACCTTGCATTATACCCGAGCTCTTCCTTATGAACTACCATATTTCAGAATAGCGAAGGAAAGAATCAAGGTACAATACTTGGTAAATATCCGGACCCAATATGTATCTCAGGTCAGAGGATACAATGCTATTCGCCTTTACTCAAGATTACATGTGATCAACCACAAAGGCTCCATTTAGTAAATCTTGAGGACGGGTCTTCCAATATTTGTATCCCACAAATATCTATGAACCTTGGTTGTAACCTTGCCCCACATTCATCCCGTGAACGTATACCAATCCAAGTTCATAATAGTTTAAACCTCACACTTGCTCCCACAAATGTGATCGACTACGGAATTTAGAATAATAGCTTATTCATGGATAAAATATGCAAAATAGGAACATGACTCAAAATAAATTAATACCATAATTATATTAATGAGTTTGAACAATTTCATTCCGTTACAACACTTAAAACAGATCATGACCAATCACTAGAATATCGAAGCCCTAATGCACAAACATGTCCTGCATGTTTTGATCCATGTAAGAGCTTCGTGAGAGGATCCGCTATATTAAGATCTGTGTGAACTTTGCGAATACATATCTTTACCTTTTCAACTTTATCCCTTATGTAGTTGAATCTCCGCTCAATGTGACGGGTCTTTTGGTGAGCACGAGGTTCCTTGATTTGAGCAATCGCACCCTCGTTGTCACAAAAGATCTCAAGAGGGTCCTGAATGGAAGGGACTACTCCTAAGTCGTCGATGAATTTCTTCATCCATGTAGCTTCCTGAGCTGCCAATGATGCGGCGATGTACTCCGACTCTGTAGTGGATAAAGCAACAACATCCTGTTTTGAACTCTTCCAAGAGACTGCACCTCCATTTAACGTGAATACATAACCGGATTGTGATCGAGAATCATCTCGATCAGTTTGGAAACTCGCGTCCACGTAACCTTTTATAGTGAGTTCCTCCTCACCAGACCCGTATATAAGAAACATATCCTTAGTCCTCCTAAGGTATTTCAATATACTTTTAACAGCAATCCAATGACTGTTACCTGGGTTATTCTGGTATCTACTTGTCAGGCTAAGAGCGTATGACACATCCGGTCTAGTGCATATCATTGCATACATGATTGACCCAATAGCAGATGCGTACGGGACTTTCTTCAATCTCTCTTGTTCATCTTTCGTGGTAGGACACTGAGATGAATTGAGAGGCGTTCCTCTTTGAATAGGCACCAAACCTTTCTTAGAGTTGTCCATCTTGAACCTTTTCAAGATCTTTTCAATGTATGCACTTTGATTCAAACCTATCAGTTTCTTGGATCTATTCCTGTAGATCCCAATCCCCAAAACGTATTGTGCTTCTCCAAGATCCTTAATGGAGAAGCATTTACTTAGCCAAGTTTTAACTCCTTGCATTGCCGGAATATCATTTCCAAATAACAATATATCATCCACATATAGTACAAGGAACATGATAGTGCTCCCACTAGCTTTCTTATATACACAAGCTTCATCACCATTTTTAATGAAGCCAAATTTCTTGGCTTCCTCATTAAAACGATGATTCCACATTCTAGGTGCTTGTTTCAATCCGTAGATTGACTTTTATAACTTGCATACCCTTTTAGGATATTTCGGAACAACAAAACCTTCAGGCTGAACCATATAGACATCTTCCACAAGATATCCATTTAGGAAAGCGGTTGATGTTAAAGCTAAGGGGTATGAAATAGTTTATATTTTTACTAGGAAAAGCGATACAAATTACACAAGTTTTAATTATTTATTTACAAATGGGATATACCTAAACCTTGCTACAACACTATAGGAAGTGTACCTAATCGTAGAGTAGTATAGTTTTTAGTAAGTCCGGTTCGTTCCACAGGGAGCGGGCTTATTGCACACTATATTTTAAACAATTATATTCGTACAAAATATATTATATTAATAATATATAAAAGGGGGTTTTACCGTTTAATGACCGGTTTGTCGATTTTATATTTTAAGCGAAGCGTAAAGTAAATGACGATATTTAACTAACAATATAAAATAAATAACAATAATTAAAATGACAATAAATAAAAGTACGAGGAAAAATGAAATAAAATATATTATGCTTATTTAAACTTCCGTAACCATGATAGTTGACGTGTTGATTTTAGTTTTATGTCCATGGATTAATTGTCCTTTGTCCTGGATTATTTAATATGTCCGTCTGGTTTTTGTCCATAACAGTCCATCGGTCATAAATTTAAAGTGCGAGTGTCCTCGTCAATTTATTCTTATACCCGAAGTCAAATATTCCAACTAATTGGGGACTTAAACTGTAACAAGGTTTTAATACTTTGTTATCAATTATTCCAAGTGTCCTTGTACATAATTTCACTCCTGTTTTAATAATTCCATAGACTATTAATCCATTCCCGTGTCCGGTTAAATGAACGATTATTCGTACATATAAATACCCCGCCCATCGTGTCCGATCGAGTGTATATGGTAATTTATAGGGACGCCCAATTGTAAATCTTTATATTAACATTAACAAACTATCATTTAGTTAAACAAATATAAAGCCCATTAATAGCCCATAGTCTAATTTCCACAAGTGTCGTTCTTTGTCCAAACCCCAATTATGGTACAAAGCCCAATTACCTAATTTTAGTAATTAGCCCAACATCATGATTACTTCGGATTAAATAAGCATAATAATAACTTAAGTACGAGACATTAATTTAAAAAGGAGAACATAACTTACATTGAGTATTTATCGCGTAGTGTTACACGGACAGAATTTCGACTTTAAAAACCCGTAAAATAACCTTTACATAACCCGAACTAATCTAATATAAAACTACCCTATACTATATATATTATATATATATTTATTTATTTATTTATTACAGAGTATTATTATTATTATTATTTATTTATATTTAAAACTGCAGAAGCTCGTGGCCTTTTATAGGCATTTTGGAATCTGGCTGCTCCGCGAATCGTGGAGTTTTTGGCCTTCAAACTCCGCGAGTCGTGGAGTTTGAAAATCCAGCTCACAAACTTCTGGCTCCTAGCTTGTCGACATAATAAATATATAAATATAAAATATAAATAATTAATATAATTATTTATATATTATATTATATTCTTGTGCATAGTAGACTTGTAATTTTTGGTCCATTGCGTCGGGCGTTGATAGTTGACTCATGTCCCGGTTCCGGATTTTCGAACGTCCTTGCGTACAATTTAATATCTTGTACTTTGCGTTTTGTAACTTGTACTCTTGTCATTTTTAGACGTTCTTCATCAATAATTTGAACCGTTTTAATTGTATTTTGTACTTTTGAACTTTTTGGACCTTTGTGTCTTCAAATCTTCGTTTTCGCCTTTTGTCTTCGCACTTATTTATTTAAACAATTACAATGAAAATATAATACAATTACAAATGAAAACCTATTATTTAGGAGGGATATTGCTATGAAATATATGTTCCTTTTTAGCCTTATCAAATATCCCCACACTTGAGCGTTGCTTGTCCTCAAGCAATACAGAACTTGAAATAAAAACATACATGAATCACTTTTTTATTCATCACACTTTTTACATCAGTGATTTTGATATGGTGGTATAAACAATGATAGTAATGATAGAACCATGGTTAAAGGTGGGTGTGTCATCCACAGTTGCCTCGGGTTTAGGTCAACGACACTTGCAATCAAATAGCCGATTTACTTTCGGTTTCCAATGCAAAGTGCACATTTGAAAGGCGGTTTACAGTCCCACATGACTATGAAAATTTAGATCCTTAAGGAAATTGGATCTTTATGAAAACATTTGATCTTTTGAAAATTCAATCTAGTTTTTACCCTAGATAAGTTTTCCGGAATAACCCTTCACCGGTGTTGCAAAATATTTTTGTGGGTTTTGTGGGTTTCAGATTTGAAAATTTTAGCTCAACACTTGTGGTTTTGTGTTACCCACTTGCTAACCTTGTATTAGGAAAGCAACAAGTCCAGTTTACTTGTCCCGTATATTACCTTTCGATAAACTACCGTCCGGTTGTAAAGGAAAGCGATGAACAAGCAACTGTTAAGGTAATGTCCCATGACATGCTTTTGATTATGGTCTATAAACGTGTCGGATGCTAGTACTATCCTTTGTAGGAGCAATAGTAAAGATCATCCTATGATTTTTCGGTCTGGCACAAGGTCCTGTCTTTGACCATGCAAGGCAACCACCGTTCTTACGGTTGACACCCGATTTGGTTCAGGTGACCTATTGAATTCCAAGTGAATTCCTAGGATTTTATGTTCAATGGTAATGAACGCATTGAAAATAGGTTTTCAGAAAACAAATCGGTTTTAATTTTGATCAAAATATTTTCTCGTTCAAGCTCGAGTTTAGATATCATTGAATTCCATGAGTTTGAATTCTCAATCTTTAAGGTCAATCTCAAGGATTGAGTAATATCAGTCTTAAAAGCTGATTTTTAATCTTTAAGGAGATTATCCTTTCTGGGGATCTGATTCATTAGTCTTATCAAGCTAATTTGCACGGTGCCCCCCCCCCATTGTACGAGATAAATCCTTCTCATGGTTAGGATAAATCTGACCACTTGGCGACCCTGTTTTATGCTGAGGTCCGTGGATTTCCTGCTAATTTTAGAGATGACTTTTCTAGATTTTTCGTCAACCTACAGCTGGTCCGGACGACAACTTCATGACCAAAATCAAGAAGCGTGTGTCTTTTTCGGAAGACTTTACTTCCTCTTAATGATGGAATTGATTCATCGTGTAGATCCATTTTTTCTTTTCTTTCATCGGGTAAAACAGTTAATTTAGTCCAAAACAAAAGCACCTGCAATAACTTTATGGAAACATGTGATAGATAATTTTTTATTGAATAACTTGGTATATTCTCCCCACACTTGGCTTTTATTTATTATGTTCTTTGCCTTTTTATTCTCTTATATTTCATTTTAAATGAATTCAAGCGTTTTGGATTGTTTCTCAATTTATGTCCTTTCCGAGGTAACGATAATTTCGGTATTAACACCTAGTTTTCACCGTTTATAAATATATATAAACATGATTTTAAATTCATTTAGTTGAAAATTTTTTAAATTTTCATAAAATTTGGCAAATAAACCAAGTATAAACCCGAGAGAATTTATAACCCTTCCCCACACTTGAGATCATGCAATGCCCTCATTTGCATGAAATCAGACTCTAATTATAAATTCATGAGGGTGATTAGTGTAGAAAAATGATTGAAAATACCCAGTTTGTAATTACAAAGCTCGTCGAATGATCGATGGCGCGCCTCATCGTTCATTCCTTTTATTGTTTTATCACACATGTTTTTCTTCAAAAATGGTTGCTTTTCTGAACTGTTTGCTAATCTTTGAATATACGTATTTTACCCTAAATTATCATGCAATTTTATTAACGAGTTATGCACTAACCCGAACCCCTAATTTAACGTTAAGTGGGGTTAGACTTCCCCATACTTAGCTGACGACATGTGAAGTCGGTAGAATAAGTTCCACGAATTAAAATAGTGAGCCAGTTATTTACATCTCGGGTGGTATAAAATATATCAATGGGTTTAAAGTTTAGACCCACCCGATCGTCACTACTTAATTCTTTTTTAAGTGTAGCTTTTAGTAAATGGATATGTCTCTTTTCTGGTTCTTGGTCAAATGGATCGATATACACCGACATACATATTATAGGGTGGACAATTTCTAACGTTTTCTTTCGTTCATTCTTGAGATCAAAGTTTTCACCTCTATTAC
Organism: Rutidosis leptorrhynchoides; assembly: GCF_046630445.1. Classification (NCBI taxonomy): domain Eukaryota; kingdom Viridiplantae; phylum Streptophyta; class Magnoliopsida; order Asterales; family Asteraceae; genus Rutidosis; species Rutidosis leptorrhynchoides. Next base: position 234,691,658 of record NC_092335.1, read on the forward strand.
CCAATTGGGTGAAATCCGAAGTTTCATTATCTATTACAGCTCGTAGTTCATCTTCGGTAGATGACTCGTCTATTGAAAATATTGGGTTGGAAGGTTGTGGAATGGTGAATTTCGGGATCGAAGTAAATTCTTCTTCATTAACGGTACTTATAGGTTTCACCATTTTGGTCTCGGGGGTAAAATTTTTAACGTTATCGTTTTTCAAAGAGTACCAATTTGTCACCCTTACTTCTTCTTTATCCATTGATGGATTGATGATTTCGTCGGTAGAGGCTAATGTGTCGATATGTTGTGAAATTGGTAAGACTGAATAAAAAGTATCATCAGGATAGTTGGTAATTTCGGAGCTCTCGAATTCATCAAAATTCGATGATATGAGATTTTCGTGCACAATACTCCTCAGATCAACAGGTGTGTAGTTTGATAGAGTTTCAGCTTGCCGGTTTACAAACTCTCTCATTTGTTCATTTTGAGCATTGAGTTCTTCGAGTTTGATTTTCATATTGTCTAATAAATTTTCAGACACGTAATTTTTCTCGTCTACTGGTTGTTGAGTTTGGATATATTCTTGGGAATAATCTCAATTTGAATTGTATTCTTCATAATCATTCCATTCAGGTTTCGTGGGTGCGTAATTTTCCACAGGAACGTAATAATAACATTCCCATGTTGAGTGATAATCTCCACAGATTTCACAACCAGTTATTGTTTCGTCATTCGTGATCCAAGATTGACCGAACGAATTGTCATCAACACCCGTTTGAGAGTATTGTTTTAATTGATTTTGGATATCAAAAAGAGTTTCCATAGCCTTGTTTTCAAAAAATTTCATTTTTTTGCTATGGCCAAATTTTAGCTACAATGTGGTGTATTTACTAATTATCCTATTAGTTATAAAAATAGAAAAACTTATATAAGTTGTCCAATTAATAGACTTTTCTGCTTTTGCCCACGTTTCGAATAGCCAAAAGATGCAGCAGGGAGCCAGAACCCTTTAAATCAGAAGCTCACAACTCAGCCACTAACAAATCCAACTATTACTACGAAGCAGAAAATTGTCAACGTCCTTTAATTTAACCACTTAAATAATTTTTCTTTCCGTTTGAGATATTAGTTAAGAAATAGAGAAAATTTCTAAGTCCTAAAAACTAAAGCGTCGAGAAATAAGAAAGAAAAAGAGTGCGCGTCGACAAACGTCGAAAAATAAAAAGGTCGAAAAATAGGCGTCGAAAAATAATAATAAGAAAGTAGCTCGAAACACGGCGTTGTAAAATTCTAAAGCACCTAAATCTTAGTCTAAGGAATAAGCACTTAAGGGATTTTACGGCAAATCTTAAAAAAAAAAAAAAAAAAAAAAAAAACTAGAAATAAAAATAAACTATGGCAAAAACTAATCTTAAAACTAATTACGAACGAATAAACGATAAAAATACAAATTATAATTAAAATGATAAAAATACAAATTTTATGAAAATATTATTTTTATATTATATTTTATAAAAGTATTAATTTAAATATATATTTAATAATACTAATTAATATTTAAAATACAAATTAAATTAAAAACTTAAAACTAATTATAATAATAATAAGTAAATAGGGTTAATAATAATAATAATAAATAATAAATACCCCGTAATTAATGATGTTTAGGGTTTCTGTCGGTGGCGGCTCCGCGAGTCGCGGTGACCCAGTTCAAAACCTCCGCGAGTCGCGGAGGGTTCAATTCCAGTTCAAAAACAGGTCAAGTTTCGACAGGTCAGTTTTATTATATATATATATTTTTTTTTATTTTTCTGTTTTATATTTTCTGTGTTAATAGTTAAATAAAATATATAAATTAAATAAAAACTTATTTTTAAAAAAAAAAACTAAATTAAAAATAGAAATACTTTATAATTTTATAAAAATCTTAAAAATTTATATATATATGTTTTTTTCGGTTTTTTTTTAAATTTTTTTAAAATTTTTTTTTAGGATTTTATATTGTTTTTCTAAAAATAATATATATTTATACAAAAATGAATTAAAAATATAGAGTTTCGCCGAGTCCCCGGCAGCGGCACCAAAAACTTGATGTTAAAGCTAAGGGGTATGAAATAGTTTATATTTTTACTAGGAAAAGCGATACAAATTACACAAGTTTTAATTATTTATTTACAAATGGGATATACCTAAACCTTGCTACAACACTATAGGCAGTGTACCTAATCGTAGAGTAGTATAGTTTTTAGTAAGTCCGGTTCGTTTCACAGGGAGAGGGCTTATTGCACACTATATTTTAAACAATTATATTCGTACAAAATATATTATATTAATAATATATAAAAGGGGGTTTTACCGTTTAATGACCGGTTTGTCGATTTTATATTTTAAGCGAAGGGTAAAGTAAATGACGATATTTAACTAACAATATAAAATAAATAACAATAATTAAAATGACAATAAATAAAAGTACGAGGAAAAATGAAATAAAATATATTATGCTTATTTAAACTTCCGTAACCATGATGGTTGACGTGTTGATTTTAGTTTTATGCCCATAGGTTAATTGTCCTTTGTCCTGGATTATTTAATATGTCCGTCTGGTTTTTGTCCATAACAGTCCATCGGTCATAAATTTAAAGTGCGAGTGTCCTCGTCAATTTATTCTTATACCCGAAGTCAAATATTCCAACTAATTGGGGACTTAAACTGTAACAAGGTTTTAATACTTTGTTATCAATTATTCCAAGTGTCCTTGTACATAATTTCACTCCTGTTTTAATAATTCCATAGACTATTAATCCATTCCCGTGTCCGGTTAAATGAACGATTATTCGTACATATAAATACCCCGCCCATCGTGTCCGATCGAGTGTATATGGTAATTTATAGGGACGCCCAATTGTAAATCTTTATATTAACATTAACAAACTATCATTTAGTTAAACAAATATAAAGCCCATTAATAGCCCATAGTCTAATTTCCACAAGTGTCGTTCTTTTGTCCAAACCCCAATTATGGTACAAAGCCCAATTACCTAATTTTAGTAATTAGCCCAACATCATGATTACTTCGGATTAAATAAGCATAATAATAACTTAAGTACGAGACATTAATTTAAAAAGGAGAACATAACTTACATTGAGTATTTATCGCGTAGTGTTACACGGACAGAATTTCGACTTTAAAAACCCGTAAAATAACCTTTACATAACCCGAACTAATCTAATATAAAACTACCCTATACTATATATATTATATATATATTTATTTATTTATTTATTACAGAGTATTATTATTATTATTATTTATTTATATTTAAAACTGCAGAAGCTCGTGGCCTTTTATAGGCATTTTGGAATCTGGCTGCTCCGCGAGTCGTGGAGTTTTTGGCCTTCAAACTCCGCGAGTCGTGGAGTTTGAAAATCCAGCTCACAAACTTCTGGCTCCTAGCTTGTCGACATAATAAATATATAAATATAAAATATAAATAATTAATATAATTATTTATATATTATATTATATTCTTGTGCATAGTAGACTTGTAATTTTTGGTCCATTGCGTCGGGCGTTGATAGTTGACTCATGTCCCGGTTCCGGATTTTCGAACGTCCTTGCGTACAATTTAATATCTTGTACTTTGCGTTTTGTAACTTGTACTCTTGTCATTTTTAGACGTTCTTCATCAATAATTTGAACCTTTTTAATTGTATTTTGTACTTTTGAACTTTTTGGACCTTTGTGTCTTCAAATCTTCGTTTTCGCCTTTTGTCTTCGCACTTATTTATTTAAACAATTACAATGAAAATATAATACAATTACAAATGAAAACCTATTATTTAGGAGGGATTGCTATGAAATATATGTTCCTTTTTAGCCTTATCAGCGGTCTTGACATCCATTTGCCATATTTCATAATCATAATGAGCAGCAATGGCAAATAATATCCTAATAGACTTTAGCATTGCCACAGGCGAAAAAGTTTCATCATAGTCAACCCCTTGAGTTTGAGTGAAACCTTTTGCTACAAGTCTAGATTTATATGTATCCAAGTTTCCATTTATGTCGGTTTTCATTTTGAAAAGCCATTTACAATCAACTAGCCTTGAGCCAGTAGGTTGTACAACCAGTTTCCAAACTTGGTTGTCATACATGGATTGCATCTCAGCGTTCATGGCTTCCTGCCATTTATCTTTATCAATCCTTGATAAAGCATCTTGGTAGTTTGTGGTTTCATCCAAATCAATCACATAGCAACCATCCATGAGAAACCCATATCTCTCATGAGGATTACTAATCCTACCAGATCTGCGAACGTCTTGTGTATTTTGATCATCCATTCGATCATTCTCAACATTTTCATGTTGAGTGCTAGTGTCAACCAATTGTGTATCATCTATTTGATCTTGAACCTCTTCAAGATCTATCTTCCTTTCACTATTTCCTTCCATTAGGAACTTAGTTTCAAGGAATTCAGCCTTTCGAGCAACAAATACATTTTGCTCGGTTGGATCATAGAAATAGTATCCCATATCATCCTTGGGATATCCTATTAAGATACACTTCGTGGATCGAGCATTCAACTTATTAGGGACGTAACGCTTAGGATAAGCTTCACATCCCCATACGTTTAAGTATGATAAAGATGGAGGTTTTCCAAACCACATCTCATGAGGAGTTCGTTCCACTTTCTTGGTTGGGGCCATATTTAGAATACGAGCCGCGGAGCATAGACAATAAACCCAGATTGATAGAGGTAACGAGCTTCTAGCCATCATAGATCGAACCATATCCATTAGGGTTTGGTTCCTCCTTTCGGACACACCATTAAGCTGTGGTGTCCCAGGTGGAGTAAGTTGCGAGATAATCCCACAACTTCTAAGATGATCTTGGAAAGCATCGCTCAGGTATTCACCTCCTCTATCGGTACGAAGTACCTTGATTGTCTTATTGAGTTGATTTTGTACTTCGTTTTGATATTCCTTAAATGCTTCAAAAGTTTCGTCCTTATGTCTTAATAAGTAGACATATCCGAAACGACTGAAGTCATCAATGAAAGTGACGAAGTATCTTTCACCTTTCCTAGTCATGGGCTTAAAAGGTCCACATACATCCGAATGTATTAATCCTAATAAGTCTTTAGCCCTTTCATAGGTCCCTTTGAAAGGTGCTTTAGTCATTTTTCCTTGTAAACAAGATTCGCATACATCAAACGAGTCTAGTTCATTTGATTTCAAAAGTCCATTCTTTTGGAGTGTATGCATTCGATTCTTGTTTATGTGACCAAGGTGACAATGCCATAAGTAGGAATCACTCAAATCCCTTTTGAGTTTCTTGGTGTTTGCATGGAACATTGAACTCTTGTATGATGTGTCATCATGAACCAATTCATAAATACCATTCGAAGGCGAATCCTTAAAATAGAACACATTATCTAAAGAAACATGGATATCATCATTAATGAAATTAAGATTAAAACCATATTGTTTCAAACGGGATACAGAAATAATGTTTCGAGATAAATCGGGTGCATACAAAACATTTTTCAACATAAGCTCCAAACCACTTGGAAGCTTTAAAACAAAGTCTCCTTGAGTTTTCACTTGCACCCTTGCTCCATTACCCATGAAGAGACTTGTTGTTTTCGCATCTTGATCACTTCTTTTGAACCCCTGCAAAGTATTGCAAATATGAGTTCCACATCCTGTGTCTAATACCCATGTATTAGAAGAAGTAATACTAAGCTCAATGTATACCATATATACATTACCTGAGGTTTGCCCTGCATCCCTCTTTTCTTTCAACTCCTTGAGGTAGACCGGGCAGTTGCGTTTCCAGTGACCCATTTCACCGCAACCGAAGCACGGATCTTCCTTGGGGTTAGCCTTTCCGGCAACCTTTTGCTTCTTGTTATTGTTGGTTGGGGTAACCACTTTCCCCTTTCCCTTGCCCTTGCCTAGGTAGGCGGGTCCTTTCCTCTTAGCCGCCTTCGGCTTAGAAGTGTTATTATTTTTGGACCCGCCTTCATTGATCGTAAACACGGGTGAAGCCCTTTTACCCATGCTTGCCTCTGCCGTCTTAAGCATGGCATGTAATTCGCCAATGCTTTTATCCCATCCATTCATGTTGTAATTCATTACAAATGTGTCAAACCTCTTTGATAAGGAATTAAGGATAAGGTCCGTGGCTAATTCATTAGACACGTTGCAGTTTAGACGGTTCGCTCGATCAATTAGGCTTTTCATCTTAAGGACATAAGATGAAACGGATTGGGAGTCGTCCATCCGACATGCATGAAATGCTCGGACCGTTTCAAAGCGCTTGACACGAGCTTGTTGAAGGAACATCTCCTTCAACTGTGTGATCATGTCATATGCACTATGATGCTCGAAATCCTTTTGGAGTTCTGGTATCATAGTCCCAAGCATGAGGCAAGAAACTTGCACCGAATTGGTGCAATATTTCTCCCAATAAGCCATGCCTTCCATATCATCCTGATCAGGTTTATCGGGAATGGGGTCTTCCAACACATACGCCCTATCCTCAAGTTTGAGGACAATTCTTAGATTGCGGAACCAATCCATGAAGTTCGTATGGTTGAGTTTTCCTTTTCGAGGATTGACCTCAACGATAGGTTGTTAAAGTTGATTGGTGCGTTTGGAATGTTGGTGTTATTGGCGGCCATCTACAAAATTTAACAAAGTTGTTTAAGTATTAATTTTAATTTAACAATCAATACCCTTTAAATCCAATTGATATTTATTAAATTTTAGAATCCAACGGTAAACTAAATTTCGGTTAGGTGACCTTTATCCCGTCATTTGATTTAGCTAGGTAGTCATTATATGACAATTGCAATCCTTTTGCAACTTCTAAGTTATGGGATCATGCAATCCTTTTGTATGGCATATTATCCCATCAATGCCTATTTGTTCATCATGCTTTGGTGACCCTAAGTTCATGATTTCCAAATCAAGTCGTCCTACTTGTTTAGACATGTAAACTTAACATACAAGTGGTTAGGTGACCTTTATCCCACAAGTGTGCGAAATTTACCTTAATCATATTAGTTTGCTCATAACGGTTAGGTGACCTTTATCCCATTATAAGTTCCCTAATATGTCTAAGTGTCATACAATAGGATGGCGTTTAAACTTGTTAACCTAGTGTGTAAAGGGTTTTAAGTTTCCTTTAATTCTAGTTTGAGAAAACTTTTATACCATACACCAACATGCATTTAGTGTATGGTTGATTTGAAATCCATTTTCATGTCATGTAATAAATCCAATTTTACTACTTTGATAATAAACCATTTATTATGTTTTAATAACCAATTATTAAATCCTTTTAGCCATTCCTAATTTAACCAATTAAATTGTCATATTGCATGTGCTAATAATGTGTAATTTAACCAATTAAATTGTCATTTTGCTTGTTGTTAATTTGTGATTTACTTGTAGCAACCAAACATACAAACACAATAAACAACCACATATGCAAATCAAACATGTTCGCAATCAAGCCAATTTGGTAGACATTTGTTTAGCCGAAAACAAATGCCACCGGTAAGGGTTATAACACAAAGTAGGAGATTTTAAATCTCCCACTTAATCTTGCATCCAAATGCTTCTTCTTGTGTTCTTCAAGTCTTCATTATCTTCATCATTTTACAAAATATATCCTAATACATTTTTCTAGAAAATGAAAATATAACCTAATCTATTTTACATACCAAATATAAAATAAATTACATAACCAAATGAATGAATATTACAACCAAATGAATGAATTAATTATTACATACCAAATGAATAATACAAATCATTCAAACACACATGCATTCAATCAAAAGGTCAAGGCATTGATTGTGAACACTACATACAACAAATATGACCAATTTTCAAGTTCCAAACCCTCTTGGAAACTCTTTCAAATTTGGCCAAACTCACAAACCCACCCAAACCCGAATATTTTTACATTCCATATTCATGCATGTACATGGAATGCAAATATAGTGGGTTTAAAGACTATATAAGAAGCATAATCCATATACTTCGGCTCTAGATACCATTGATGGAATTTAACAAGTTTCAAAACAACATGTTCATATAGTTTACACAATCATAAAACCAATTTTAAGATAGTTAATACAAGCGGAAGCATTAATAGAACCAGTGTAATTGTAAAGCCATTTTGTTAAATTCCACATTAATATCAAGTGATGAATCATATGCTTACAAATATAACAAGATTAGAAGAGCGTTTATACCTCCTCAATGATAGATTTAGTGCTGAATTTGGACAGCTACAAGTTGATAAGATGATGATGAAAGCAAGCTCCAAAACTATGAAACCTCAAGAGATAATACCCCAAACTTATCACCAACACCTTGAAGTTTAGTTCGGATTTATTTTGACACTTATGAACTTAATTAGTAAGCTAAAAAAACCTCTCTTCTCACACCAAAAATTCAGCCAGCAGAATGTAGGAGGAGAAGAAGAGAGTTTTTCCAAGTTAACTTCTCAATTTTTGAGTCAATGCATGGTTAAATGGACAAGCATGCTCATGGTTTGTTGTGTAATCTTAAAATAACAAAAAGCTAGCATGTGAGTAGCCATGGGGACTCACAAAAACGTCCGCCACCATGGTTTTAAAAAAAAAATTCAATCAATTTTATTACATAACATGTTATTAATAAACATGTAATAAAACACATGCATTTGTTAAGTTACTTACATTTTATAAACCCATTTATAAAATATAACACAACATAATTATTTAAGCCTATAAATAATTAAATATAAATTATCCAAATAATTTATCTCAAGTGATAATATTTTAGAAAACCGATTTTCCAAAGTTCAAGTGTCGCGTATTTATTTAACGATCCAATTGTTAAGATAAATACATATAAGGTGTCGGTAAGCTTGTTATTGGGTATGACCCGACTTGGATCATAACATGTTAGCCACATTAATTAAATATGTCTCTCGGGCATACAAAAAACCTTCAATTTCAAAATGGGTTTTCAAAAGGGATAGAGCTAAGGAAACTATGGGTTATAGCTATGGAGGTTATGGGTATTGTTTGCAAATCAAACCTAGTGTTTATTATCTCTGTTGTGTCTACGTACTTTCCTACAACATTGAATCACAATATTGATACGTGAGCATTCACATCTTACCTTGAACATCAGCGTCATACGCACCGTAGATAACAAGGAGTACCAACAACAAACGATGAAGTATTAATTCATAACTTCATCGAAGAAATATTCTACGGCGATTATGTAATATCTAAAGTTTTAGAGATTATATATTCTAGTCCTAATCGAATACCAGATGAGATTAATATTATGTTAACTCATTAAATTTATGATTACATCTAAAGAATATATATATATATATATATATATATATATATATATATATATATATATATATATATATATATATATATATATATATATATATATATATATATATATATATATATATATATATATATATATATATATATATATATATATATATATATATATATATATATATATAAAGATTGTAATTAAAAATACTTTTGTACAAACTGTTAATGGTGAGAATATTTTAACGGGTAGGTAATACCCGAGAGATATATAAATTCACAATTAATATGTTACATTCTTTGATTCTGATTCAACAAATCATCAACTATACTCACTACTTTCATAACGAGATATATTCTTTCATAGAAATCAAAACAACCATACTCATTCAAATTTAATTACATATTCTGATTTTAACATATCGGAATCCAAGTCGAGATATAATCGATATCATCATTCTTTGATTCCTACATCTTTCAAAGTTATACTTTGACTTCAAAACTGTGCTAGAAGACCACTTTTATTCATAAAACCCAGAAAAATTTTTGTATCATTCAAAATTCTAGAACAACATATGTATCTTGACAATTACAATCTTCATGCAAACCCTACAAACTTTTGAAAACACCTCGGATTGATAACTGACGATTAGGTTATGATAACTTTGAATACTGATGAAGCAGCAAAAACTGTAAACGACCTTAACAGCCAAAAGTTTGATGATAAAAGAATAATGTATTGGCAAAGCTCAGAAAAAGAGAAGGTTTTTAACTGGAAAACGGATTGAGCAAACCATGAAGGAGGCTGTGGACAAACCACAAAGACTAAACCTGCCTTCAAAGAATCCAAATGATTCAGTATCTGCTGAAGTCATTAACGAATACCTTGCTCCTGACTCTAAATCTTTACGGAAAAATCTTCTTCGTTATCCTTTGATATTAGAGATTCTAAGATATCATCATATCTTTCATTATAAATATTCTCGATATTTCTGAAGATATTTTCATAACTATTCTTATCTGGAATCATTTATCTCTTTGTGCTATCTGTATTACATCATAAAAGAAACTATTTTAGTTTCTAAATCCTGAAAATTTCAAAAAAAAATGGATGTTTTTGAAGTAGTGTTGGGAATTGAAGCATGAGTTAGTATAATATAATGACACTTGATCAACGTGATTATATTACAGTAAGTCATGCTGAGTTTCTAATGGAACGTGATAAAGGTTCATAGATCATACCCTCATCATGAACCATGTTACATAACTCTTTCAATCTATATAATCTCTAAATATATCAAGAAAATATTTTTCTTGATAATTCGGTCTTTTCCAGATATTCTGGTAATTTGACAAATCAAATCGTGCTATTACCTTTCCTTTCTACTTTGTATATTATGATCATTCAAAAATTCATACCTACGAATTCTGGACCATTATCCGCTTGACTTAAGGTCGGGAAGAGAAAATGAAAGCATGAAGCTCCTAAAAATAATGGAGAATATAAAGCCCGATAACAACCCCGAAATTTACAAACCATGTATATCAATGCGTATCGCAATATAAAGATACGGGAGAATGAAAAACACAATAACCCCAAGGTAATAATGGAAGAAAATAACCTCCTCTGGTGGCAGATGAAAAAGAAGAATGAAGGATGCGATAGCCAAGAAAATATCAAGAATCAGAACTGGATTAAGCATTTTCACAATCTATTAGGAAGTATGAAATAAGGAAGAAGCTTATAGGAGTGGTGAAAATAAATGAAACGGAAGAGGCTAATTTATAGTGAAATATCATACATAGCAATCGAGGCAGATTACACATTTAATTAAAGAAGATCTTAATCTCCTTAATTCCTGAAGAATCAAATCTTATTTAGAATATGAAGATTTTCTATTCCTTAAATTCTGGAAATCAATCGTTACTACGTCAAAAATTAAGACGAATCTCTATTCCTTCATTTCACTCTTTTACGATAATTTCTCTCATACGCTTCGAGTAATTGGATTGTTGTATCCATATTATTCAACGGTGATAAAACTCTAATTATCAACTCATATTCGTCATGAAAACATTTTTATTGTTAGCCATAACGACCTCACTCAAATTTCGGGACGAAATTTCTTTAACGGGTAGGTACTGTGACGACCCAGAAATTTCTGACCAAATTTAAACTTTATCTTTAAATGATTTAATATTTTCGACATGATAAGCAAAGTCTTCATAAACAATAGTAACATTCGATTATTGATTCGATTGATATTTAGATAAGTTAACTAAAATGTTTAAGATGAACCAGTAAAACACTAATTTGCTATAGTATTTTCGAATTGCTACAGTACCCGAAAAGCTACATTATTTTCGAAAATCACTATTTGCTACAATAACTTTGCTACAGTAAATCACTATTTCAAAATAAAAATGTATATATGTATATGTATATACTACGAGACGATGATTTATAGAAGCAAATAACCAAAATACTTAATTGATTAAAGCTACACTTCGAGAGACATAGTTTATCAATGATTAAGTTTAATTTTTGATAAAGGTACGAGTCACGAAACATAAAGTACAAGTTTTCTCAGCGTACGAAACAACGTTCGAAAAACCGGAACCGGGACATAAGTCGAGTGACGACGTACGACTTATCGGAACAAAAATTACAAATCAACTATGCACGGGAATATAATATAATATATAATTAATTAATATAAATTATATATATTATATATTATTTTATTATGTCGACGAACTAGTGTACAAAAACAGATGTGAGATGTAAAATCATCCCATGCGATCGCATGGGATATGGCCTAGGAAGCCATGCGATCACATGGCAACCCTGGACAGGCCAACCACTATAAATTCGATCGTATTCTGTTTATTGATTCACAAATCTCTCCATCTCTATATTACTCTGTATTATATATTATTATTATTATTATTATTATTATTATTATTATTATTATTATTATTATTATTATTATTATTATTATTATTATTATTATTATTAATTATATTATTATTATTAAGAGTATTAATATTATTAATAGTAGTATTATTACACATAAAATACTACGACGAAGTGCTGTTCGGGTTATTTCAAAATGGGTTTTCAAAAGGGATAGAGCTAAGGAAACTATGGGTTATAGCTATGGAGGTTATGGGTATTGTTTGCAAATCAAACCTAGTGTTTATCATCTCTGTTGCGTCTACGTACTTTCCTACAATATTGAATCACAATATTGATACGTGAGCATTCACATCTTATCTTTTATATATTAATAGTGTATCCATGTCTAGTGCTCGTGTATATATATTTCTGCATGCTTGTATGTTAAATTTTGTCGTTAAATAGTTTATGATGAATCATGAATTAAATACATATATTACTGATAAGAGGTATATGATATGCATGTTTTTATAAAGCTGGCGAAAAATCAATAACTTTTTATTTAGAAATCGCGTAATTTCGATGAACGAATTAAAAGATATGATCAACTGAATTATGATTGACAGTAATTGAAATTGCTTTTGAATCTGCAATTAATAATTAAACAACATGTTTATGAGATTGATAAAGTGGATTTCGAATACTACTAGCCGAGTAAATGAATCCTTATATAAGGCACGTCTCAATTTGTTGAACAATTGTCAAAATTGATTGTTTTATCATATTTTAAAGCCTTATAAAAAAAACTATAGTTTATTTTTACCAGAATTGAGAAACTATGTGAAATGTTAAAATGTTTCGATTGCCATGATCATTCAACTATAGTATTGAGTCAAATTGACTTTTTGAAATGACTTTTGATAAACCTTTGTATGTCGATCTCGAGCATTAGGATTGTGATACACTATGACCTGACCTAGCTTGATAGACATTTATTGACCAACATATGTTCTCTAGGTTGAGATCTACGGTTATTTGGTAATCCGAGTTTCGGTCACATTTTGGTGAACGACTTTATATGCTGCTAAGGTGAGTTTCATATGCTCCCTTTTTAATTGCTTTTGCAATATATATTTTTGGGCTGAGAGTACATGCACTTTATTTTAAACGCAATGGATACAAGTATATACTAAATTCTACACCGAGTTTGAACCAAAAATTCCTTAGCTTTGGTAACTAGTAACTGCCGGTTATAAGAACCGGTGGGCGCGAATAGTGGTATATGGATCCATATGGCTTGACATCCCCGTCTGTTCCAGGTATAGAAACCCTAGCCTGAACTATAAAACAGACGTATACTATTTGAGTGTATAGTACATGTTGGTTGCATGTTAAACACAAGGGTATTTATTATATAGACGTTAAAGTTTAGTTACCAGGGTGCTCAACTTTGTAGAATATTTTGATAAACGTTTCTGGATGAAACAACTGAAATTTTGTGATCCACTTTTATATACAGATTATGCGATACATTAAAACTATGAACTCACCAACCTTTGTGTTGACACTTGTTAGCATGTTTATTCTCAGGTTCCCTAGAAGTCTTCCGCTGTTTGCTTATATGTTAGACAAGCTATGTGCATGTAGTCTTACATGGCATATTTTTCAAGGAAACGTTGCATTCACCAAATCATCACCATGTATCTTATTTTGACTACATTGTCAACAGAAGTACTATTGTAAACTATTATTTACGGTGATTGTCTATATGTAGAAATCATCAGATATCGAAAACCTTTGATTTAAATATTCATTTATGGTGTGCCTTTTCAAAAGAATGCAATGTTTACAAAACGTATCATATAGAAGTCAAATACCTCACAATGAAATCGATGAATGACGTGTTCGTCAATATGGATTTGGAGCGATCGTCACAGTTGGTATCAGAGCTTGAGGTCATAGGGAACCAGAATTTGCATTAGTGTGTTTAACTGGTAATTGTTAGGATGCATTAGTCAGTATGGACTATGACCGTATCTGTTTTTACCGAGTTTTGCTTATCATTTCTTGTCAGAAAATACCTGCTTATCATTCCTAAGTCTAGATACGTCTTACTGCATTTACTGCATAGATAGTGTATCGACAAAATTAATATCTTAGCATATCTGTTACTGTAAACTTTTCCTGACATCTTCCAAAAATTTCTCCGTAATTTACGGGATTTTGGTATTATATATACATATGTAAATTCTGTGTTAAAGAATACCAATCTAAGTCCTATAATCTATTTCATATCAAAAATCAATACCCTGATTATACAAGATGGATCCTTGAATTCCTCAGATTTCGACAGGTATTCCGATATGGAATTCGACCTGAACTCCGGAAGCAGCGTAACTGGAATGGATCAACCAATTAGCCATCACCTATTTAGGATGAATTGGGGATGGGTTCGTAATCTACTTAATCATTGGAGACAAGAAGAAGGTGATCCCTTCCATCCACCACATTCACCTCTTGGCGAAGAACCTGAAGCACTTACCGGTGAACCTGTTCGTAATACCATTTTTTCTCTCATTTCCAGAGTATCTCATCACAATTATATACTATCTCAAATTCTAGATCTTATTCATCCACTCATCCGAACCGACAATCACCCCGGTGTAATAGAAGAAGTCAACGAGCTTCGCGCTCGAGTAGTGTCTTTGGAGGATATGGTGCAAAGGTTACAAGCACCAGCAGCATCACCGGCATCAACAGTACCACCATCATCTACACCAACAGTACCATTACCACCACCAACAACAACATCCGCATCCCACACCTCAACACCACAATATGTACCTTGAACATCAGCGTCATACGCACCGTAGATAACAAGGAGTACCAACAACAAACGATGAAGTATTAATTCATAACTTCATCGAAGAAATATTCTACGACGATTATGTAATATCTAAAGTTTTAGAGATTATATATTCTAGTCCTAATCGAAAACCAGATGAGATTAATATTATGTTAACTCATTAAATCTATGATTACATCTAAAGAAAATATATATGTAGGTATATTTTCATAATTAAAAATTCTTTTGTACAAACTGTTAATGGTGAGAATATTTTAACGGGTAGGTAATATCCGAGAGATATATAAATTCACAATTAATATGTTAGATTCTTCGATTCTGATTCAACAAATCATCAACTATACTCACTACTTTCACAACGAGATATATTCTTTCATAGAAATCAAAACAACCATACTCATTCAAATTCAATTACATATTCTGATTTTAACATATCAGAATCCAAGTTGAGATATAATCGATATCATCATTCTTAGATTCCTACATCTTTCAAAGTTATACTTTGACTTCAAAACTGTGCTAGAACACCACTTTTATTCATAAAACTCAGAAAAATATTTGTATCATTCAAAATTCTAGAACATCATATGTATCTTGACAATTACAATCTTCATTCAAACCCTTCAAACTTTTGAAAATACCTCGAATTGGTAACTGATGATTAGGTTATGATAACTTTGAATGCTGATGAAGCAGCAAAAACTGTAAACGACCTTAACAGGCAAAAGTTTGATGATAAAAGAATAATGTATTGGCAAAGCTCAGAAAAAAGAAGTTTTTTAACTGAAAAATGGATTAAGCAAACCATGAAGGAGGATGTGGACAAATCACAAAGACTAAACCTGCCTTCAAAGAATCCAAATGATTCAGTTTCTGCTGAAGTCATTAACGAATACCTTGCTCCTGACTCTAAATCTTTACGGAAAAATCTTCTTCATTATCCTTTGATATTAGAAATTCTAAGATATCATCATATCTTTCATTATAAATATCCTCGATATTTCTGAAGATATTTTCATAACTATTCTTATCTGAAATCATTTATCTCTTTGCGCTATCTGTATTACATCATAAAAGAAACTATTTTAGTTTCTAAATCCTGAAAATTTAAAAAAAATGGATGTTTTTGAAGTAGTATTGGGAATTGAAGCATGAGTTAGTATAATATAATGACACTTGATCAACGTGATTATATTACAGTAAGTCATGCTGAGTTTCTAATGGAATGTGATAAATGTTCATAGATCATACTCTCATCATGAACCATGTTACATAACTCTTTCATTCTATATAATCTCTAAACATATCAAAAAAATATTTTTCTTGATGATTCGGTCTTTTCCAGATATTCTGGTAATTTGACAAATCAAATCGTGCTATTACCTTTCCTTTCTACTTTGTATATTATGATCATTCAAAAATTCATACCTACGAATTCTGGACCATTATCCGTTTGACTTAAGGTCGGGAAGAGAAAACAAAAGCATGAAGCTCCTAAATATAATGGAGAATATAAAGCCCGATAACAACCCCGAAATTTACAAACTGTGTATATAAATGCGTATCGCAATATAAAGATACGGGAGAATGAAAAACACTATAACCCCAAGGTAATAATGGAAGAAAATAACCTCATCTGGTGGCAGATGAAAAAGAAGAATGAAGGATACGATAGCCAAGAAAATATCAAGAATCAGAACTGGATTAAGCATTTTCACAATCTATTGGGAAGTATGAAATAAGGAAGAAGCTTATAGGAGTGGTGAAAATAAATGAAACGGAAGAGGTCAATTTATAGTGAAATATCAGACATAGCAATCGAGGCAGGTTACGCATTTAATTAAAGAAGATCTTAATCTCCTTAATTCCCGAAGAATCGAATCTTATTTAGAATATGAAGATTTTCTATTCCTTAAATTCCGGAAATCAATCGTTACTACGTCAAAAATTAAGATGAATCTCTATTCCTTCATTTCACTCTTTTACGATAATTTCTCTCATACGCTTCGAGTAATTGGATTGTTTTATCCATATTATTCAACGGTGATAAAACTCTAATTATCAACTCATATTCATCATGAAAACATTTTTATTGTTAGCCATGACGACCTCACTCAAATTTCGGGACGAAATTTCTTTAACGGGTAGGTACTGTGACGACCCGAAAATTTCTGACCAAATTTAAACTTTATCTTTAAATGATTTAATATTTTCGACATGATAAGCAAAGTCTGTAATGTTGAGTCTCAAAGTTTTGGAACTATATTCATGTAATCAATTATTCTTTGACTGTTCTCGAAGATTCACGAACAATGTATATATATATATATATATATATATATATATATATATATATATATATATATATATATATATATATATATATATATATAACTTAATGTGCATATATATATATATATATATATATATATATATATATATATATATATATATATATATATATATATATATATATATATATATATATATATATATATGATTTCAAGTTATTTAGTAAACGATAGTAACATTCGATTATTGATTCGATTGATATTTAGAAAAATTAACTAAAACGTTTAAGATGAACCAGTAAAACATTAATTTGCTATAGTATTTTCGAATTGCTACAGTACCCGAAAAGATACAGTGTTTTCGAAAATCACTATTTGCTACAGTAACTTTGCTACAGTAAAACACTATTTCAAAATAAAAATGTATATATGTATATGTATATACTACGAGACGATGATTTATAGAAGTAAATAACCAAAACACTTAATTGACTAAAGCTACACTTCGAGTGACATAGTTTATCAATGATTAAGTTTAATTTTTGATAAAGGTACGAGTCACGAAACATAAAGTACAAGTTTTCTCAGCGTACGAAACAACGTTTGGAAAATCGGAACCGGGACATAAGTCGAGTGACGACGTACGACTTATCGGAACAAAAATTACAAATCAACTATGCACGAGAATATAATATAATATATAATTAATTAATATAAATTATATATAATATATATTATTTTATTATGTCGACGAACTAGTGTACAAAAATAGATGTGAGCTGTAAAATCATCCCATGCGATCGTATGGGATATGGCCTAGGAAGCCATGCGATCGCATGGCAACCCTGGACAGGCCAACCACTATAAATTCGATCGAATTCTGTTTATTGATTCACAAATCTCTCCATCTCTATATTACTCTGTATTATATATTATTATTATTATTATTATTATTATTATTATTATTATTATTATTATTATTATTATTATTATTATTATTAATTATATTATTATTTTTAAGAGTATTAATATTATTAATAGTAGTATTATTACACATAAAATACTACGACGAAGTGCTGTTCGGGTTATTTCAAAATGGGTTTTCAAAAGGGATAGAGCTAAGGAAACTATGGGTTATAGCTATGGAGGTTATGGGTATTGTTTGCAAATCAAACCTAGTGTTTATCATCTCTGTTGCATCTACGTACTTTCCTACAATATTGAATCACAATATTGATACGTGAGCATTCACATCTTATCTTTTCTATATTAATAGTGTATCCATGTCTAGTGCTCGAGTATATATATTTATGCATGCTTGTATGTTAAATTTCGTCGTTAAATAGTTTATGATGAATCACGAATTAAATACATATATTACTGATAAGAGGTATAAGATATGCATGTTTTTGGAAAGCTGAGGAAAAATCAATAACTTTTCATTTAGAAATCGCGTAATTTCGATGAACGAATTAAAAGATATGATCAACTGAATTATGATTGACAGTAATTGAAATATTTTTTGAATCTGCAATTAATAATTAAACAACATGTTTATGAGAATGATAAAGTGGATTTTGAATACTACTAGCCGAGTAAATGAATCCTTATATAAGGCACGTCTCGATTTGTTGAACAATTATCAAAATTGATTGTTTTATCATATTTTAAAGCCTTATAAAAAAAAACTATAGTTTATTTTTACCAGAATTGAGAAACTATGTGAAATGTTAAAATGTTTCGATTGCCATGATCATTCACCTATAGTATTGAGTCAAATTGACTTTTTGAAATGACTTTTGATAAACTTTTGTATGTCGATCTCGAGCATTAGGATTGTGATACACTATGACCTGACCTAGCTTGATAGACATTTATTGACCAACATATATTCTCTAGGTTGAGATCTACGGTTATTTGGTAATCCGAGTTTCGGTCACATTTGGGTGAACGACTTTATATGCTGCTAAGGTGAGTTTCATATGCTCCCTTTTTAATTGCTTTTGCAATATATATTTTTGGGCTGAGAGTACATGCACTTTATTTTAAACGCAATGGATACAAGTACATACTAAATTCTACACCGAGTTTGAACCGAAAATCCCTTAGCTTTGGTAACTAGTAACTGCCGGTTATAAGAACCGGTGGGCGCGAATAGTGGTATATGGATCCATAGGGCTTGACATCTCCGTCTGTTCCAGGTATAGAAACCCTAGCCTGAACTATAAAACAGACGTATACTATTTGAGTGTATAGTACATGTTGGTTGCATGTTAAACACAGGGGTATTTATTATATAGACATTAAAGTTTAGTTACCAGGGTGCTCAACTTCGTAGAATATTTTGATAAACGTTCCTGGATGAAACAACTGAAATCTTGTGATCCACTTTTAGATACAGATTATGCGATACATTAAAACTATGAACTTACCAACCTTTGTGTTAACACTTGTTAGCATGTTTATTCTCAAGCTCCCTAGAAGTCTTCCGCTGTTTGCTTATATGTTAGAAAAGCTATGTGCATGGAGTCTTACATGGCATATTTTTCAAGAAAACGTTGCATTCACCAAATCATCACCATGTATCTTATTTTGACTACATTGTCAATGGAAGTACTATTGTAAACTATTATTTACGGTGATTGTCTATATGTAGAAATCATCAGATGTTGAAAACCTTTGATTTAAATATTCATTTATGGTGTGCCTTTTCAAAAGAATGCAATGTTTACAAAACGTATTATATAGAAGTCAAATACCTCGTAATGAAATTGATGAATGATGTGTTCGTCCATATGGATTTGGAGCGATCATCACAGTTGAGCACGGAGCGCACTCATCGCGCAGATCTTCACATGTCTGGGCAGCTGCAGAAGAGGGTGCAGCTTCTTGAAACGCAGGTTAAAATGGCCAATGATGCATTGAAAATAGCTGAGAACACCATTGAATCTTTGAAAAAGGAGAAAGTTGATCTGTTAACTTCGCAGGTTGATTATGAAGAGGAAAATAGGGTATTAAGGGAGGAGCTTGTTGTTGCTACCTCAAATGTTGACTTGCTAACTTTTGAGAGAAACGATCTTACCACCCAGGTTACTGAAGTTTCTGCGAGCCGTGATGTTATTCGAAGGACTTATGCAGATCTACGCGCAGCACTTCCAACCATTTCCACCCATGCGCTGGGCGCCTCCATTGTTACAGAGCTTTACTCATAAGCTCTTAAGGCAACCAAGGAGCTCGAACGTGTGCAGTTCTGAGATCTGGTCTCAAAAAATATTGAGGTACCTGCTGTTATTCCCCAAATCATCGCCGGTCAAATTGAAGAAGACGCTTATGAAAAGGTTCTTGAGTCCAGCAAAGCGCTGGAGAACATTTGAATCCAAAACCTTGTGGATGCCGCTGCTGATCCTGCTGTTTCGGTGCAGGATCTTTTGTTAATGAAGTTTTGAGCTTGAGGGTTGCTGCCCGCCATAGGGGGTTACAGGGTGTGCTTTGTATGGCACCCTGTAACATTTTTTTCTAGGAGCGTGGGGGTCTTAGGTGCACCATAAGCTTACATTGCTTTTGGCCCTTTGTGCTCACTGCCCTTGGGGGGTGCACCTGTTAATAGCGTGCTTCATGAGGAGCTTTTAACGTTACAGGTGTGCCTCCCAAACTTTAGTTTAGTTTTTTATTTTTTGCTTTCATGGGGCAATCCGCCTGATCGCTGCGTGCGAGGGTTCGAAGGATTGATACCATTAGTGTAGGGCATCGTTCCAGACAAGCCAAGTAGTTTAGATTTTAATTTTGTTGCAACTGTAATGGCCTGCGTGCCAGTTTAACATTTTTCCTTTAAGCATCTTTTGTAATTCCACTATGTAACCAATGTTATGCATTGTTTCTTTTACGTTAATAAGTAAAGTAATCCAATATCTTTCTTATTGTATTGTTCACGTCATTAGGCGTATTAAGTTCTTAAAACTTAAAGTTTTATTTGCATGCAAACCAATGTATACCCGTCTATACTCTAAATTTAATAATACAAACCGACGCTAAACTATTGTGTACATAGCCAACGCTTTTCATTGCATTATTAAGTAAGATATTCAGAGTCCTCCAAGTGAACTAACACTTAGGTTAGTGGACGAGCAACCCCAATGCTTGTCGTTTATAGTCATGACTTGCAGTCTTCTAGTATGCGAGAGTGTGTTGATCTAGGCAAACCAATGCTTGTTACCCACCCTAGAATCTAGCCTTGATACCAAACAGGCTTCTACCACGCGGGAGCTAGAGATCATCCCTTAAGGAGGCAGGATGCACGTAATTGCTGCCATATTGTGCGTTGAAATGTAACCAAACACTTCCATTCAAAAAATTAAATTTATTTATTACAAAATAAATCAAATTCTCAAGTCATATCCGAATGACAATTTATTGCAACCATGAAAGAAATACGAATTGTCTTAAAAGTAAACAAAGCAATATTTTAAATGAACTAAAACTGCAAGTGTTTAAAAGTCGGGGTGATCAATCCCTAATGCTGCAGTCTGACAATTATATATAACATCTTTTCAAATTGGTTGCTGTAACATCCTGTCGTAAGATTACTAGTTTGCCCTTAAGTTTATGTTGTGTTATTATATGCTTTTATTTTAATTTAACATTTATTATTATTTGATGATGTGGTTAGGACCAGTTTGTGACAAGGGTCACAGAACATGTTTGTTTATTTATTTGGACTTCGTTTGGGTTTCCAAATGATGTACGAAAGATATCATATAACTGATAAATACACGTGTGTTGCACAGTGTGGGAATTAACCTCACTTAAAAGACTAGTGTTGTGTTCTTCTTCCCATTTCTAGACCTTTCTTCTCAAATACACCGTACCTACACTTTCACACTCATCAAACCCTAATTCTTAATCTTTGATCTAGAGCTCAAATCATTTACTTCTTCTTGTTCTCTGTGATTTTGTGATCAATTTAAGGTAAGCATCTCGTTGATTCATGTCTTGATTCTTACTTAAATTGGGTTTTTGTGTTCTTGTGTAAAAGTTAGATTTTGATGCTTGATTCCTAATCTTAAGTGTTTTTTGTGCTTAATTGATGTTAGAAATATGTTCTATATAGTTTATATGATGTTTTGGAAGTGGTTTTGGTGTTAGATCTTGCAAAAATCATGATTTGGGGTCAAAAAACGCGAAAACAGCGAGCCGGAATGTTCTAACAGCTCCCACACTTTTGACAGCTCAACCACGCTGTTGAGCATACTTTTGAGGACTCAACCACGCGGTTGAGGCCTCAACCGTACGGTTGAGGGCTCAGCCGTGCGAGCGAGCAGTGGCCAGTTTTTGGTAAAGTTGAAAAGGCTGTAACTTTCAAGCCGTAACTCCGTTTTTGACGAATAAACTATCGTTGGACTTGTCTTGAAGTTTACTTTACAATGATAAGGTTTTAAGAATCTAGATCAAATTTATTTTGGTCAGAAGAAGGGATTTTATTGTGTATGTCTTGTTTTGTACTCGTTTAGTGTCGTTATTGATTGAGTTTATGATGTAGGCTTATCCTGTAGTGAATATATGATGGTATGTGTTAATTTACTGTTGTATTGATGTATTATGTTGTGAATTTTGAGTTGAAACCCATATAAACAGTTGCTACTACTATTCTTCATCACTCGCACGAGTGAGCCTTCACTCGTACGGTTAGAGTAATCAACCGTGTTATGAACCGTGCGAGTGAGTGCTTATGGAGAACTATTGTTTTGGGTAAGATGATACGTACGATTGGGATGTGACTCGTACGAGTCACTGGTCACTCATGTGGTGAACCGTACGGATCATTTAATTCCTTGATAGGTGTTCAATCATAGACCAAATGTACGAGTAAGTTTTCAACCACACGGTTGAGTGTTCTCAAATGTGCGAGTGAGAGTGTTACTCATACAGTTGGTAAACCAGTCGTTAAGTGCTTAAGTGTTGGTATTTGGTGTTATTGTTTTGTTGTCGGGTTATTACCGAGACATTATAACTAACTTGTGTATATGTCTTTCTAAGGAGAAAAGGAGAAAGAGAAGATTTAGTGATTAGACAGCTGAACACCTTCTCATTTGCTGGTAATCAGTGAGTGGAACTAACTGGAAAACATACTATAGAGTAGCATATTATATTATGATTGCCATGCTTGTTAGATATACTTAATGTTGTGGTTAGTTAGTACGTTGTGATAACTGCATGTTAGGTGATGCTTGTATGCTGGAGCCCAGTGCATCCCTATTGTGTGGTAGCCTCGGTAGGAGAGATCAACCTGCGGGTTGGGTTCCTCATGTGGTAGCCTAGACAATCGAGGTGTATATATATGTGAATGACGCGTATGTCGTGTGTGGATTATATATATACACACGATGGTGGAGGAACTTCTGGTAAGCCCCAGTCCGATCAGCTGGTGGTTAATGGTTTGGCTGACCGCCAGAGTCTCTGTAGACAGCACTTGGGTGATGTTTGTGTGTTAGGTTTTTTGACATGATTAGTATGACAGTTCCTGTATACTATTGCCTGTAGTTAGACGTACTCACTTAGCTTCATGCTAATCCCCCTCCATCTCCTCCATGCAGGTTGTAGCTTTGTAGATATTGCTTTTGGGAGAAGACGGGCATGACAATGTTATGTTTGACAGTGTTTAATTCTGATGAAGTCTTTTATCATATGAATTGTGTTCTTTTGTAAACCGAATGTAATTACGTGTTTTCTGTTTAAAACATGTATTTTGTTATGTGATCACGTGACACTGTTAAAGTGTATTTGGTAATTAATAAATAAATGCTTCAGCCATGTATAAAAAAAATTAGTGGTGTCACAGTTGCATGCCAAGTACGAGGTATTCGCTCTCCATTTAATTCTGCCAGGATATAGGGCCTCATTGCACTTATTCCAATAACTTTATAAGGACCTTCCTAGTTAGGCCCCAGCTTTCTAGTATTCTCTGCTCGACTTGCCTCATTGTTGCGCCACACATAATCTCCAATCTTGAACGACATAGGCTTAACGCGCTTATCATAGTACTTAGAGATTTTCTGCTTGTTAATGGCTTCGCGTATGGCGGCTATCTCCCTGCGCTCTTCTAGCATATCTAGGTTGGCGCGCAAGCCTTCATCATTGCTTGACTCATCGAAGTTGCGTACGCGCTTCGTTGGAACCATTAATTCGGCGGGGATGACTGCTTCCGTCCCATAAACCAAGCTGAACGGTGTTTCACCTGTGCTGTTTTGCGTGGTGCGATGCGCTCACAAAACACTTGGGAGCTCATCAACCCACTCATTACCATACAAGCCCAAGCATGCTTTTATCCCCTTTACAATGTCTCGGTTTGTTACTTCATATTGGCCATTGGCCTACGGGTGAGCGACCGAAGTAAAAGACTACTTGATATTCAGCTCTTGACACCAGCTCATGAAAGGCTCGCCTTCAAACTGAGTACCATTGTCGCTGACAATTTCATTGGGGATACCAAACCTGCACACAATATCTTCCCAAAAGAAGTTACGAATGTGCATGCTAGTAATTATCGCCAATACCTGTGTCTCTACCCACTTGGTAAAATAGTCGATTGCCACTACCAAGAATTTATTCCTCCTGAGCAAGCGATGATAATGTGAATACTGTTAAAGCTATTGCAAAGTATTACAAAAGTGCATTATTTCATGCGTATCTGAGCACGCGGTAATAGGACCGACAATGTCGATGGCCCATTTGCTGAACGACCATGCTGCCGTTATTAGTATCATAGAATGTCGCGGTGCTCGACTTATTGGCGCGTGTTGTTGACATGATTGGCACGTCCTTACGATCTTCGCTACATCATTATGGATGGTGGGCTAGCAATACCCGATCTTACTTTCGCAGTAATTGTTCTGTACCCCGAGTTTAAAGCACAAGAACCCTCATGAATTTCTCGAAGCACCTCTTTAGCTTGATTAGGTCCAATGCACAATAGGCTCGGGCCTAAATAAGATTTCCTATACAAAAAACCTTCAATTAAAGCATACATGGGAGCTTTCATGCGAACTTTCCACGCTTCTTTTTTGTCCTCAGTAAGTTCACCCTCGGTTAAGCATTTCACCAATGGTGTTGTCCAATTTGGGATTTCCTCCTCAATAGATGCAACAGTTACTTTCTCATCAATAGACTTTTATGTTAACACTTCCACCCATACATTTTTGCGCAGATGATCGAAGGCCAAAGCAGCCAATTTGCTTAGCGCGTTCGCTTTATTGTTCTGCCACCTGGGTACCTGCGTTAATCTAAAAACATCAAATTTTTTTGCTAATTCATGCACCAGTTCCATGTACCGCTGTATAGAGGTTTCATGCTCCCCAAACGACCCATCGACCTGGTTAGCGACCAACTGCGAGTCAACGTATGTGTCCAAGTGCTTTATTCCGAGTTGTTGCGCAATGCGCATCCCAGACAGTAATGCTTCATATTCAGACTCATTGTTGGTGGCAGAAAACGTGAATTGGAGTGCATAAGTATGCTCCTCTATTTCGGGACTTATGAGGACCAACCCAGCGTCAGCGCCTTCGGGCCCGCAAGCTCCATCCATATACAGTTCCCAGACCTGATTTTTGTCACAGCCAATTATAGTGCTTTCTGCGAACGCCTCTATTTCTCCTGTTGTTTCGGCCAAGTAATTTGCAAGTATCTGGACTTTTATCGCCGTGCGCGAGGAGTAATTGATTTCATGCTCTCCCAATTCGATGGCCCATTTGGCCAACCTACTCAAAACCTCAGGCTTGTACAAGACCTGTCATCCATGTTATCAGCACATCACAATTAATTCAAGCGCGTATTTGGCGTCTTATAAGAATGTGTAAAAAAGAGATTGGGATGCGCGTTCCGCGACTTATACCTGTCTTATCGGTTGATCAGTTAACACCACTATTGAATGCGCTTGGAAGTACCTGCATAGCCAACGAGCTGTGTGTACTAGCGCATATACGAGCTTTTCAATAAATATGTAGTTAACTTCAATGCCGCTAAGTGCTTTGCTGACAAAATACATAGGCATTTGTACCTGTGCCAATATACACAGTAAGCATTACATTCATTACCTATTTCAAGTCTCAACATGAGACATACCTGCCCCCTATCTGCGACAAGAACGGAACTGACTGCTTCCTTTGAAGTCGCAAGATACAGCATCAACGTCCCTCCCACGATTGGCACAGTCAAAGTATACAACTCCTCTAGGAGCGACTTCATCTCGACAAAAGCTTTTTTGGCCTCTTCAGTCCATCTGAAGTCTGATTTTTTCAATGAATTTTTTAAATTCTGGAAAAAGGTAATAACCGCTTCGCGGCTTTTGACAGGAATCTAGTTAGCGCAGCCAACTTGCATGTCAAACTCTGCACTTCTTTCCTTGATATTGGGTAGTTCATACGTTCCACGACCTCAATTTTCTTGGGATCAGCCTTGATTCCTCTTGGCGTCACTATGTGCCCCAAGAAATTGCCCTCTTCTTCCCCAAAACTGCACTTTGTAAAATTAAGCTTCATGTTGACATTTTGTAGAGAGTTGAACATTTCCAGGATATCGGCCAATAGTTGTACCTTTGTATTGCTTTTGATGACTAAATCATCTATGTAAGCCTCAATATTTCTACCAATTTGATCCCTGAATGCCAAATCCACTACCCTCTGGTACATTACCCCCGCATTCTTCAACCCGAAGGGCATTTTCATGTAACAATAAATACCCTGATTGGTGTGAAATGCGGTTTTGTCTTCATCCGCTTCTGCCATCTGAATCTGGTGATACCCCTTATATGCATCCCAAAAGCATTTGAACCTGAAACCGGGAAGAGATTCAACTTTCCAGTCAATTTCAGGCAAAGGATAATTATCCTTAGGGAACGCCTTATTAATATCCTTAGAATCGATGCACATGCGCCATGAGCCATCTCCTTTTTTAACCAAAACGGGATTCGCGACCCAAGTTTGATACCGCACCTCTCTAAGAATGTTCGCATTAACCAGCTTATCTACCTCCAACCTCAACCATTCACTTCTTTCGGGCGCCATCGGACGCTTCTTTTGGCGCACTGGAGTTAAGTATGGATTCGTGTTCAGTTTGTGCTCAGTGATACTTCGTGGTACCCCAGTCATATCGTTCTCACACCATGCGAAGATGTCTATGTTAGCTACTAGTATGTCGCGCAACTGAACTTTGATTTCCTCTGAAAGGTTACCCCAAACTTTAATTCGTTTGTTAGGGTATTTCAGATTGGCAATGATAAAACTTCTTTGTATCTGTTCTTCAACTGTAGGCAATGGCTTAAGCGGTGTTACCGAAGCACATAACGCTCTTCCAGACTCCATCCGGATAGTAGCAATACCTTGATAGGTAGGAAACTTGATCATGCCGTGAACAGTAGAGGGTACTGCGCTAAACTTTTACAAAGTAACTCGCCCCAGGAGCGCATTGTAACAGGAATAAGATCGTACCACACCGAATTCAAGAAGGACAGCTCATGTGCGGGTTGAGTTGTTTTCATCAACCAGTTCTAGTTCGAGAACCCCGAAAAAACAGTTGTGGGTGCCCGCATCTTGAACTTGATTGTCGCTGGTAGCTGCATGAAGCAGTGTTCATACATTACATTGACATTGCTGCCTATGTCGACATTTAACCATTGGACATTGTATCCACAGTCAGTGATGTGACCCTTAATGATTATGGGGACATGCGAAGGATCTCCTTTGGTGTTTTAGTCAATTCGCGCATGATCGCGAAGTTCTGGCTTGGGAAGTGACCCTTCCCTTAATCAGAATTACTTGACTTCTGAAACTTGTTGTATGTTCACGACACAGAGCCCTGGCCATCATTGTCACCATTGTGCTTCGATCCCCTGCTTGACTGCGATAAGAATCGTCATCTTTGTTACTTCTGCTATCAGGGTTTTTCTCACTAGTCCTAGTGGTATCTTCCCTCGCACGCATATGTTCGTGCGATTCTTTGATTGCCTCAGCTAAGGTATCAGGGACCTTCATGCGCAAGTGCTGCCATAGGGCAAGATGTCGCTCTCTACACAACCCGTGTATAAAACCGGACACTTTTTGGCTTTCAGGGAGTCCAGCTATTTTAACGACCTCTTTGGTGCACTGATCTGAAAATTGCCCAAGGGATTCTCTTACCTCCTGTCTGATATCGTGACATTCAACATGCGTCCTTTTACAGGCGCGCATGTTATGAAAGTTTAACAAAAATCGTGCGCGAAGATCATTATAGGAGGTAACAAGCGGCAGTGGTAAGTTACTAAACCACTCCCTTGCGACCCCTTGTAAAAAAGTTTGAAATTCAAGGCACTTGGTTTCGTCGTTCCATGCTTGAGCGTGCGATGTTCCGTCATATCTCTGCAAGAAATCTTTTAGATCTGTTGTGCCGTCATACCATCCCATAGTCAAAGGAATTATAGGCAGAGATTCCGGCACATAATTAGCAATATGGGGTGGGAACTTTTCATTAGCTGGCGCAACCTCCATGAACGGTTTTACCTTTCGCCCCATTATTCCTGCATAAAAATTATCCAACACCTCATCACCTTTGTCTGGCACCGTGAATGCCTGCGCATATTTTTCTGGCGCAAGGGCCAGTATGGTAAGTAAATCTTCTTGGCTCTTTTTCTTACTTTTGCCTGCGGAATCAGTAGTGCACCATGAAGGTGTACTTGGTGAAAGCAAAGATGATAACCTAGGAATGGGTGAGGACATACGCTTTCTTTGTATTTTGTTCAAGGTAGTACGATTAGCAGTTGGACAACCATCATCGATGTTCTGCCCTGCTATATACTCGCATGCACTCGCAGGTGTCATTACTCATCTAGTATGAACCGTTGACTTTGGCGTATAGTATATGGGAAATGACCCCACTGTAGTAATAGGGGTTTCTTCCACATAATCATCTTCTTCATCATCTTCATCACCCGGTGCCCAATACTCAACAGTTGTTTTTGACGTCTGTGGCTGAGACACCGGGGGAACAACAGTTGATGATGTTTTAGGCTTTTCTGGGAGCTTTACCGCTCCAAAGTTTGGAGTTTTGTTTGTGACGGGAGTCTTGTCTTGGCTTGCTTGTTTCGATACCGTAACATCAGGACCCTGAGAACGAGACGACTGATTGCTGCCAGTCTTTCCCATTGTAACCTGTTACACAAGAACAACCACAAAATGATTAAGAGCATTATAGTTAATCGTTCGTAACGTATAAAACTTTTTACGCAATTCTGGTTATGGTCCCACGGATAGCGCCATTTGATCAAACATAAATCTGCTCAAATAACAAAGTTAATGTTGAGTGCATGAGGGAGTGTTTAAGAACATTTTTAGCTTTGATATTCGGTCCGGTTTACCGTGAATAACCCTTATTGAGATGGTGATCTACAAAATGGTGATCAAAGCTACGTCCACCATTGATGGCAGTTGCCGCAAAAATGGCCACTAAAGGTGGTTGCATAGGGTTTATGTTCATAGAACATACCTGTTACCGTAAGAGTGTTTTCTGGATGCAATTGCAGATTCAAGTAATACAGAAAACGTTGTTGAATGAAGGATGTTAGGGTCGTATTTATAATAAAACCCTAACCCTATATCATCTATAATAAAGTTCTAGATCTTTCTGAATAACAACCATAAATAACGGGTTTATAGTTAAAAAAGGATCACGTTTAATTATGGATAAGATTAAATCTGATTGCTGTGCGCTATGCAATACCCGCATGCGCACCTCCTAATCAGATGTTCTGGAAATATTCAGGGCGTGCGCGCTGCACGAGATACGCACGAGTACAACGCGCATAGGTACGCGTATCATTAATGAACACACATGATGTTTATCATATTGAAAGCTAGGAATACCATCAACTAAGTCTTTAGAGACCAGTCGATTGATACCCTTGTAATTCAGGTGTGACATCCGGTGCTGCTATAACCACGAATTTTCTTTTGTGGAACTAGTAACCAAACGCAAGTTTCCATGTGTTGGTGCATAATTGAGGTCAAATGTGTATAGTGAAGCACAACGTTTACCTACAAAGAGATCATTTCCATCGGTGGATTGCAACCGAGCATTGACGATGTTCGAAGAGAACTTTGAGATCTCCATCACAAAAATGGCTGACACTAAACAAACTGCAACCCAAACCCTCAACATACGAGACCTGTTTGATTGTAATGTCATTTTTCACATAATCTCCATAACCCGTTATCGCCGCAATCTCATCATTGCCAAATGTAACCGTTCCTAGGAATTTGTCAACAAAATTGACAAGCAGGGATTTATCGCCTGTCATGTGTCGAGAACAACTGGAGTCGTTGTACCAAACACACATGTCGAAACCCTGTAAACGTTTATTTTCCTAGAGTTTAGGTACCCAAAGTTGCTTGGGTCCTCTACAGTTAGGACCAGCAACAAACTTTGGATCACAGATAAACGTATCACATAATGCATCATGCAATTTAGACGTTAAAGCATCATTTAAAAGCACATTACATGAAGCATCATAAGCAATCTCAGTTTTACATGATCATTAGAAGTCTTAACACATAACTTATTCCAAGTAGATGTTTTGTTCATAGAAGAAAAATGAAATACATGAGATGGCTTCCTAGGTCGACTAGCAGATTTCTTGTTTTGATTTGCTACTTTCTTAGTCTTTGACTTAGGAACCCATACAGACTTGTAATTCAAGTTTGGATTATAACCTGTGACACGAAAAATACCTTTGTTAGTGAGACGTCCAAACTTGTTAGTTGACATTTGAGTAGATTGACTTTGCAAAATTTCCATTTTGATTTTACGTTCCTTTGTATCATACTCACTCAAATCAGGTTTATTACTCGTGTGTTGTTTTGAAGATTTCATTGGTTTCTTTAAAAGATTTTTCTTTGTATGTTTTGACATTAACATCATAGGAAGTTTTTCAGTAGAACAAGAACCATCTGGATGATGAACCTTCTTAACAATAAATTGCTTTGAAGGTGCAACATCCGAAACACTTTTCTCAAGTTTAGAATGTTTTTAAGAATGGTAATGGGTTTAGAAGTATTAGTTTATGTTTTCCCCTTAACCTTCTTATCAATCCCTCCAGCACACTCGGCAACTTTATTCACACAAGTAGAAGACATTTGTGGTGTGTGTGCTTGTAAAGAATCATGCTTATGTGTGTTAGCCTGCTTTAGTAGAACTATCTTATGATTTAAACTTTGAATTTCAAGACATAATTCCTTAGCAGAAACTACAACTTCACCTTCCTTAAAAGCATAAGTACATTTTTTCTTAGGAAGTGGAGGAAGTTTACCACACATCTTAAGCATTTGTTTTAAAGATTGACATCGAAGTTGCAATTCAACATTTTCTCTTTCAAGTTTATCAACTAGATGATTTAAATCTAACTTTTCAGGCTTCTTGTCATCTAGTTCTACCTTAGGTTCAACTTTTGGTTCTACCTTAGGTTCTACCTTTTCATCTATAGCCTTGTGACCTAGTGATTTTGACTTAGAAAGTTTCAACTTGTTTTCAATTTTGTCTAACTTAGTTGCAAACTTGTTGGTTAAGGGATTTAATTCATGTGCTAGGTCTTTACCAATTTTAACTTTAGAAACAAGACATGCAGGTAAAGCCAGTAGAGTTGGTTTTGCATCAATAGCATATTGATCAAACACCTCATTGATTGTAACATTAGAACTAGATGTGCCAAAAACTTCTTTTTCTAACATCAAAATGTATTTCTCTAGCATAAGTGTCGGAATGTAAACCAATCTATGCTTAGGCACATAATCAGCATTTTGCATATTATGTTCATGTTCAGTAAGTTCTTTCAAGAAATCAGGATTAGGTTTATCCATTTTAGCATTAATCTTTTCATACATTAAGCTAATTTGATAATATTTTCTAGATGAGCGATTAGCAATAATATTATCAAAATTATCATCAGAAGCATGAACAAAGTGATATGGTAAACCAGCTTGAAAATAATCAGAATGATATAATACTGGAATCTTTTTGATAATATCGTCCAACATCTTGGGATCTTCATAACCCAACACCAACTTATCAACATGAATTGTTTTCGGTCTATTCATAAAGATTATTTGTTTTGAAAGTTTCATGTTAAAGATAGCTTTTGATTTCTTTGTTCGATAGAGTTTTTCCTCGTATCTAGCAAGTTGAGCTTTCATTTGAAGAGAATCTTAAGTGAATAGTGAATTTCAACTTTCTTTTTAATTATGGTTTCCTCCAATTGAACAATTTTCTTGTTTAATTTGGAAAGTGTGGGTTCATGTTGTTCTTTTAAATCAGAAAGATCTTTTTCTAAGAATTGAACTTTCTCCGCAAGACGTTCGAATTTCAAACGATAATCCGTTCTTTCAATTTTAATCGGAGTATTTACTTTTTATGTTCTGCTAACTCAGTATCCATGGAGTTGAGCTGGGTTATCAATCTATTCACTTTCGATTGTGAATTGGACGATGAAGAAGATTTAGTCTCATTAAGTTTGATTTTATCTTTCAAAACTTTGTTTTTAGATTTTAAACCTTTTACTTCTTTTGACATTGAGACTAAATTCTTCATCATGTCATTTTGCCTTTTCAGTTGGGATCTCAATAAATTCTACCTCATCATCGTCAGATGTTGAGTCAGAGTTCTCCATTGCTTCCTTTGCTTTGATCAGCTTGGTCACCTTGCAAACATTAGCATGTTCCATCTCGGATTCTGAATCATCCGTTCAATTAAACCAAGTATCATCAACCGGTTTCAGCTCTCCCCTAGTTTCCAAAACCTTTGCCATCAATATTTTCTTCTTGTAGTAAGTTGCATCCTTTTTCTTAGGCATTTTGCACTCACGAAAGAAATGGGCAGTGGCAGATTGAATCATCCTTCTTAGAATCATCATCATGTTGATGTTTTGAGGAATCAAGTTTGTTGTAGTGGGAGGAAGATGATGAATTCTTGCGTTGATTGCTTGATTTTCCTTTAAACTTGTACTTGTTTAAGGCTTTGGTGAACATAGAGGCCATCTTGACTAGCTCAAGGTGAGGATCATCAACATCCGAAAGGTTGAGCCCTTTAGAATCAGTATATTCTTCAACAAGCACTTTCTTGGATAAGCATTTGGAAGTAGGGATGGCATAGGGTCAGGTTTGGGTCGGGTTTAGGTAATCCCGGACCCGAACCTGATTAAGAAACCCCGCCCCAAACCCGGCCCGAAACCCTTCAGATCCTCATTTACTTATATACTATCGGGTTTCGGGTTTCCCCACGGGTAACCGGGTATACCCGATTAGTCATTATGTATTTATTTTTCAATAAGTTACCAAATCAAAATATCAAAAAATAACTTAACTACTTCATGTTTAAAGTATCCTAAAATATCACATACAAAACGTTGATTAAAAAGTTTATAAAATACTCAAATACACAAAGTATATAAAATATCGCATCTCGAAAACTTGTTGTATATGATTATATTGAATAAAATTATACTCGTTTTCAAAACAAATAAGAGAAATCTTTCATACATTAACAAAATAATATTAATACTAAAATTTTACATAAAAGTTATTTTTAAAATTCTTCGGGCCGGGTATACGGGTATGCGGGTCGGGTATACAGGTCGGGTAAACGGGTTTGTATCTAAAACCATACCCGAACCCAAACCCGGAAATTTTCTGTAACCAACCCCATACCCAGCCCATGACCCGACGAACTCGGGTCAGACCTGGCCCAATTATAACGGGTTTCGAGTTTCCCCATCGGGTGCGGGTCATTTTGCTATCCCTATTTGGAAGTAGTGTAAGATTTTCTCTTCTTCTTTGCAATGAGGGCAAGTGGATCACCCGGAGAAGACTCTTTCCTTTCCTCTTGAAGTTTAGACATAGCTGGTTGATAATGAATAAGGACTCCAACAAGCTCATGAATATCAAGCTTATCAATCTCTTTGGTAGATCGAATGATGGTTCTATACGGAAGCCAATCAACATTGAGCTTTTTGAGAAACTTCATGTTGATCTCAGCATTCACTTTAGTTATCTTGCACCTCTTCAACTCATTTAGGACACCATTGAAACGTCGTTAGGTATCCTTGTGTAGTTCTTCAGGTTCCTGCTTGAAATCTTCATAAAATTCTAGAGCCTTATTCAGTTTGTTAACATCAGACATGTCATAACCTTCTTGTTGTCTTTTGATCTCATCTCATATGTCTTTAGCAGTAGTGTTGCTGTCAATATTTTCAAACAACTCATACGGGATGGCTTGCATGATGATATTTTTAGCTTCAATATCACCCTGAGCTCTCTCACGTTTCACTCCAGAGAGTTCATAGACTAGAATTGGCATACCAGTTTCTGGATGGAATTCAGTAGCTTGTCCTTCTCTTAAAGAAGCCCATATGTACTTTGCCTTCTCACCCTTATAGTCTATGTACTGAGTGATACGGTGAAGCCACTGGTTGTACTTACCATAAAACAACATTGGAGGTCTGGAATCTGACCCAATGATCAAAGTATCTTGAGTATACATTTTGACAAAATCTGAGGTAGATTCGGTAAAGATTCGGTATATCACACAATCCAAGATTCTGGTTCAGAAAAATCTAACAAAATGTCAGATTCGGTATCTGGTTCAGTACTGTAGCAGACTTGGTATCTGGTTCGGTACTGTAGCAGATTCGGTATATCAGATTCTGTATCAAAAATTGATAAGGATGACAAGTATCTCACACTGATTCCGTAAAAATTCTGTAAATACAGAATTTGAAGCCTTAGAACACTTAAACACCAAAATATAACAAGTATATCTGAGATTCGGTTTCGGTATCTGGTTCGGTAACCAGAGTCTGTAAAACTCACCAACAATTGAATTTAATCTAATGCTTAACACTTTGAATTAGACTCGGTAACCTTGCTGCACAAGGAAACAAGTTAGTAACAAGCAAAATATCAATGAAACCGAGTGTATTGATACCGAATGTCAACTGTAGCAGTTGATAAATCGAGTCTAAGTGTGAAACTTATAAAATCTAATGAATAACTACTAGAACTACTTAAATTAGCTTCGTTTGATCAAACCAAATGTGACTGAATCACAATCACACTACAATCTGCAACACTTTAAACGAATTTAACAAATGAAGAAGACTCAGTATGGCAGTTGACATACCGAATGAAGATCAAATATTCAAATATTGATGAATATATTAAATTAAACCGTCAATTAGTTACCAAATCACCTCACAAACTAAACTGAATCCACTTATCTTAACTTGAACACAGAAACAAGCTTAAATTGATCAAAATATATAGTTTTAGCCACGAACTCTAAAAATTAGCTTGAATCTCCATAATTGTTGTTGTAAAGCTGTAATAATGATCGAAATACTTTCTAATATACCTAATGAACCTTCCCTGAACTTATCACATGAATCTGAAGGTCAGATTATCAAATTCGATGATACCGAATGTGATTCAATCTAACCGAGAGTGTTCAAATTCTGTAATCTCCAATCTTTGGATCGATATAGTGATGTAATATCACTCCCTAGACGCTCTGATACCAAATGATAGGTCAGATCATAGTGAGAATTGAAGATGTGATAGATTAAATGAGACTCGGTAAGGTAAAGAACAGATTCAGTATTAGAGAGAATCGGTAAAATTACATTCCACAGCTTCTTAAATTCAGTTACAATGCAATGGCTATCTAATTAGGACTACTAAGGTTCCTTATTGTAATGACCC
The DNA here is from genome assembly GCF_046630445.1 of Rutidosis leptorrhynchoides. Classification (NCBI taxonomy): domain Eukaryota; kingdom Viridiplantae; phylum Streptophyta; class Magnoliopsida; order Asterales; family Asteraceae; genus Rutidosis; species Rutidosis leptorrhynchoides. The sequence goes on from NC_092335.1 coordinate 234,727,828, forward strand.
AACCCGTATTTTAACCGGCCCGTAAAAATTTTCCTTTAATACATTAATATTTAGGTCCCAATTATATTTCCAAAACATCTTTAACACAAATAATAAATTCAATAAACTTTTAAAACATTTATTACATTAGTTTAAATATCCGAACAGGCAACACGACCTGACTATTTTAATTTCCAACAAAACCGAGCATGGTGATTGAGAATACACTACCCAATCCTAATAAGTCCAAAAGCACGTCTTCTAAGCAAACTACACAAGTCCACTAGTTCCCACGCTTACCTGAGCCACCGCCTCCATGCAAATCTATAAAAATATAAACAACGAGAGGGTAAGCTAACGCTTAGTGAGTGAGAATATACTACATACATATATATGCATAAAATGGATACGCCACACAAATAATCAAATAACACATACCGGAGCATCCAAGTATAAGTCAACTAACTACGCATACCGAGCTAGTGCTATACAACAAGCTAACAACATCAACAATATAAGTACACCAACGATGATGTGTACAACGCCAATAAGCTACGCCCGGAGGGTTAGCTACATCACAACAATATAACAATAAAGCGTAAAACGCCCAAGGTTAACCCCTTAACCCAATACCAAAAGTCAATTACCAAAATACCAAAATGAAGATTGGCCAAACTACACGAGCCTTAGTAAATCCGCATCCGCACGAGATTACTATCTTCAATACCACAACAACATCGAGGTTGGCCGAACTACACGAGCCTTAGTGAATCCGCAACCACACGAGATCACTACCTCAATAAGATGACCGAAACTACACGTGTCATCGTGAATCCGCATCCACACGTGATCCACTCCTCCAATCACAACACAATACCAACCCTTCGCCATTGGGGTTGTATAATCCACATCACAAGCATATGTGATAACATACACACAAAGTGTGCACCTCACCAAAGGTGGTCAACCAACACGCACAACCGTGCCAATTGGACCTATTACACAAGTCCATCAAATCCACCTATATGTGAAGTGAGCTCTATAACCGAGAACCACTTCACCCGACCCGCACCCATCCTACACATACATATGCACATAGGATATTAACACTTAACTTGAAGTCTTGATGGATGCCAAACCAAAATCCGCAATCGCCAATGGAATGTACCTATCCCATTAATCACATAAACATCAATACAAATGCATTTTAACTCGTTTTGACCCCTTTACATAGTCAAAATCTCACATTATCAAGTTTTGACTTCATAACACCACCAACACAAGTTTATACTTCAACTTAACTCATTTTAAGTTTATAAACTCAACTAAATCGACAATCGGCATAAACATCATAAAACCCTAATTTTGACTCTATTCAAAATTAGTCAACCATATGAACCCTAAAGGCTTCCAACACCTTAATAATCACTAAATACTAGTGATTACACCCATTTGCAAGTCTTACAAGCTTACACTTGTTCACCAAACCCAAAACCCACCAACATCAACAATAAACCCGAATCTTGGTGTTAATCTTCCATTAACAACTAATGGAGTTTCATTTATGAACATACAATCAGAAGTCCTAAATTTGATGATGAACACGAGAATGAAATTCGGAGTTAGAGCTTACCACTAGTATCACCTTGTAGCTAAGAACGAGGAGAACAAAGTTGCCTCTTACGCTTTCAATTGAATCACGAATCTTCCTTTCCAAAAATCCCTTCGAATCAAATGGGGTTTTGAAGTTTGAGAGGAAAATGAGAAAGAAAAGGAAAAAGAAATGAGAAAATGAAATGAGTGGATGGGATTTAAGATCCCAATCTGGCACACACATGAAAATACTAAAATGCCCCTAAACACCCTTAAAATTGTGAAATTCGGAATCAGCTTGCCAGCATGGTCGCGCCGCGACCCTCCTTCCTCGCGCCGCGAGAATACACTGAGTCTGGGATCAATTTTTCATGCCATCTAATCCTGATTTACTTAAAACGTTGCACCGCGACTCCCCAGGTCACGCCGCGACCCACTACGGTTTTTTGACCATTTCTTACGTACTTGAACTTCAACACGCGAACGTGTCTCAAACCCTTCATACACTAGTCGTACATACACGATACATCTATAGAACATATACGGGGAAAATGCGGTGTTACACTTATATAGCCCTCTTCTACGGAACCATCTAATAAACTTATTTCACATTAACACTATACACTTTCTGGGGTCCTAACAGGCACTAAGGGACAAAAGCTCATGAGTATGAATAGAAGAAACACACAACAACTCTAAGAGGAACTCCTCTGGAATTAAATTCCATTTCACCTACAAGAAAACTCCTATTTCATCTAACTGATAGATCAAGATTTAACAAGGGCGAGCAGCGGCACAAGTGCACTACCGACAGGAACTACCCTTCCTCCCTCACCGGAGACTCATGTTCAAGCCTTTAAGACCCCAGAAGTTACGCGACCGATACCATGGGCGGCGAACACCACATATGTGGGATTCATTCCCATCTATGTTAGGTCCTCTACGCATGGTACTAATGCTGAGTTCTCAAGTATCGAATCGCGCACGCCCACTACACCTGCCAGCGTAATAGAAGCTTTGCAAAAATTGGGTTTTAACACAGAAGGGATGAACATTCAAAGCACTCAGCTGAACTCGGGGTTGTATCAGACAGTGCCACTAGCAGAACCACGCCCAACCCCAACAGTCTATGTCTCCCATCAGACACCTCTCAATGCAGTGGCAAACTTTGGGCCAATCACTCGAACACTTGAAGAGTGCACCCAAAACCAAGCTAATTTGATCTACTCGCTAATGAAAGCTACTCCAGATGATATGGTTGAAGACTTTGAGTAACCATAAAAGGCGGAGCTTATGATTATAAATTTTTTCCTAAGCATGAAGGGAGTCAGTGTTAAGCCTAACTTCGAGACCACGCCTACTTCTGAAAAGTTTGCGTCTCAAATACTTAACTACATTGCCCCTACCTTGCCCACGATCCTGCTCACATTAGGATACTATGACGGACTTTTGGATCCTGATGATTTCTTGCAGAAATATGAGGGTATCGCCCGCAATCAAAGGTGAGCTGATGAAACAAAATGCGCAGAATTTCCTCCCCTTCTCGAGGGAATAGCGCGCCAATGGTTTAACAACCTACCCGCGCCACTCATCATCTCTTATCGTGATTTGAGAGAACGCTTCTTGCTTAATTTTCACAACATGAGAGCGTCCAGAAGGACTCATGTCGAGTGCCATTATATCAAGCAAGGACGCTGAGAATCTATGGGACAATTTATCTATATATATAGTCGAGAAGTCGCGCGTATACCCAGTATGGTAGAATCTCAGAAAGTTTCCAGGTTCATTCATGGAAACTGTAGAGAGCGCCACTTATACTTATGGTAAAATTTGCGAAAGAAGCCACCAGAAACATTAGATGAGACCATCAGAGAAGTGCATGAGCATTTACGCACAGTTGAAGACACCATAAGGTATTCCGGGTATGGAAATAATCACGGTCGCCGCGATGACCATGATTCACCGAGAGGAGGACACAACTCACATAATCCTCACAGAGTATACCAGGATAATGATCCCTATCAGCATGACAATGATAATAGACAAGGGCACACTAATGGACGACATGGCAATAACAACCAACGGAATAAAGATCAGGAGCACAACCAAACACTCATTAAACACTTGGCAAAAAGTCTCAAAGAAATTCTTACGATAGAACCAATATCACAGACTTTCGGTACGCCTGCACGTATGTCAGAGTACGTGAGGTGTGACAAGTCTAAGTTCTGTGACTTTCACGATGATTATGGGCATTAGACTAACATATGCAAAGCGTTGACAGATAAGGTGTTACATGTTTAAAATGGGGGGAGCTCCATAACTTGAAGGAGCCAAAAGAATGCTCGCACAAGGAAGAATATGATGAAGGCAAGGAAAAGGGGCGAGACAAGGTATTCCACGTTGTCACAAAAGATTGTATCGCCACGAAGATAAGACCTGTGCGCTCTCAAGAATACATACAGGTCCCGTTTCCAATCAGCGAAGTTCAAGAAGTTAAGAGCGACCTCATCCTGTTTAGTAGACGTTTGCCGGAGTTAAGTGTAATGACCCGGATTTTTTGACTTGCTTTTGTGCTTTGTGCTTCCACAGAACTGCGTATTTATGCATACTGAGCTAGCTTATGCTATGGGATCTTTAATCATGATTAATTACTCTCGTTAATATCTTACAACGTGCTATTAAGTATGTAATCATTTAACTTGATCCCCAAATGCTTTTACGACCGTTGGTGTCACTTATCGTTTTAAACAAGATACGTACTTGGTACACGTTAAACTTTTGTCGTAATTGGAATATTATGACTGCGTAAACTTGATTGTTATTGATAATGCTAAAAACGAACATATATTTCATAGCATTATTCCTCAAGAAAGACAAGCTTTTAGTTGCAATTGTTCTATTTACAAGTGATATTCGTTTAAATAATAAAAGGTGAAGACAAAAGACAGATTCGACGAATTAAAGACGCAAACGACCAAAAAGCTCAAAAGTACAAAAGACAATCAAAAAGGTTCCAATTATTGATAAGAAACGTCTCGAAATTACAAGAGTACAAGATTCAAAACGCAAAGTACAAAATATAAAATTGTACGCAAGGACGTTCGAAAATCCGGAACCGGGACCAGAGTCAACTCTTAACGCTCGACGCAACGGACTAAAAATTACAAGTTAACTATGTATATAAATATAATATAATATATAATTAATTATATTAATTATATATATATTATATTTATATATATAAAACCGTCGGCAGAGAAAACTCCAAGGACTGAGCTGTAATTTCTATCTCCGCGACTCGCGGAGTTTGAAGGGGATTTTGCCGCGAGTCGCGGAGCCCCAAAAATCAACTCTGGCTATAAAGCCAACCGAATTCTGATCAAAATTATCATCTTTTTCTTCTCTTATCATACGTAAAACTTATATATATATATATATATATATATATATATATATATATATATATATATATATATATATATATATATATATATATATATATATATATATATATATATATATATATATATATAATTTATATTTTAATTTTAATTTTAATTCTAATAATAAGGGTATGTTAGCGAATGTTGTAAGGGTGTAAGTCGAAATTCTGTCCGTGTAACGCTACGCTATTTTTAATCATTGTAAGTTATGTTCAACCTTTTTATATTAATGTCTCGTAGCTAAGTTATTATTATGCTTATTTAAAACGAAGTAATCATGATGTTGGGCTAATTACTAAAATTGGGTAATTGGGCTTTGTACCATAATTGGGGTTTGGATAAAAGAACGACACTTGTGGAAATTAGACTATGGGCTATTAATGGGCTTTATATTTGTTTAACTAAATGAAAGTTTGTTAATGTTAATATAAAGATTTACAATTGGGCGTCCCTATAAATTATCATATACACTCGATCGGACACGATGGGCGGGGTATTTATATGTACGAATAATCGTTCATTTAACCGGACACGGGAATGGATTAATAGCCACTAGAATAATTAAAACAGGGGTGAAATTACATTCAAGGGTAATTGGTGTAATTGTTAACAAAGTAGTAAAACCTTGGTTTACACGCAGTCGATAACCTGGTGTATTCATTAAACAAAGTATTAAAACCTTGTTACAATTCGAATCCCCAATTAGTTGGAATATTTAACTTCGGGTATAAGAATAATTTGATGAGGACACTCGCACTTTATATTTATGACTGATGGACTGTTATGGACAAAAACCAGACGGACATATTAAATAATCCAGGACAAAGGACAATTAACCCATGGGCATAAAACTAAAATCAACACGTCAAACATCATGATTACGAAAGTTTAAATAAGCATAATTCTTTTATTTCATATTTAATTTCCTTTATTTTATATTTAATTGCACTTCTAATTATCGCACTTTTATTTATTGTTATTTATTCGCACTTTTAATTATCGTAAGTTTATTTTATCGCACTTTTATTATTCGCAATTTCATTATCGTTATTTACTTTACGCTTTAATTTAAGTCTTGTATTTATTTTATATTTTACATTAGGTTTTAACTGCGACTAAAATCTTAAAATCGACAAACCGGTCATTAAACGGTAAAAACCCCCCTTTATAATAATAATATTACTTATATATATATTTGTATTTTTATAAAAGTAAACTAATATAGCGTTGAGCTTTGTTTAAAGATTTCCCTGTGGAACGAACCGGACTTACTAAAAACTACACTACTTTACGATTAGGTACACTGCCTATAAGTGTTGTAACAAGGTTTAAGTATATCCATTCTATAAATAAATAAATATCTTGTGTAAAATTGTATCGTATTTAATAGTATTTTCGCACTAAAAATAATACTATTTTATATACACCTCGTACGACATCAAGAATTTTTGGCGCCGCTGCCGGGGAACTATCTTAAAAGCCGGAAGCGCAACGCTAATATATAAAAAAAAAAAGATTTTTAGTTACTTTTATTAAAAGTCGTTTTTGTAAAAATACGTTTTAAAAATTCAAAAATATAAAAAGAAAAAAAAAACAAAAATATATGTATTTTTAAGATCTTGTTAAATATTTAAGTTTTATAAGTTTCTTTATCTTTATTTTAGTTTATAAAAATATAAGTTTTATTTTAAAATCTTTTATATATTTAAAAACAGAAAACAGAAAATATTAAAAAAATAAAAAAAAAAAAATAGAAAAACGCGTAAAAATTCTAAGCTGTCAACTGAATTTCTGAACCCCGCGATCCGCGGGGTTTAAAGCCTTGAATACCGCAAGTCGCGGAGCCTTTCTGACACGCGCACAGAAGCCCTAATTCTGCATTAATTACGGGTTTTAATTAATTATTATTATTATTTAAACCTAATTATTATTATTATTATTATTAGTTTTAATTTTACTTTTACTTTTTATTTATATATTTTAGTTAAATTAGTTTTATTAAATTGTAAAATTAGTAGTTTTATAAAATAAATAATATAAAAATAATATTTTTATAAAAATTGTACTTTTTACAACTTTTTATATATTTTGTTATTTTGTACCTTTTTAATCGTTGTAGCATAACTTTTGTATTTTTAGCTCATATTTAATTTTAAACTTAGTTTTTGCTATAGTTATTTTTACTCCTAGATTTTTAGGCTTTGCCGTAGAATTCCTTAAGTGCTTTTTCTTTAGACTAAGATTTAGGTACTTTAGAATTTTGCAACGCCTTTTTAAGTTTTAGTTTCTTTTTAAGTTATTTTCATTTGGGATTTAGTTTTTCCTGTAAGCTTTAATATTTTTAGACCTTTTACTATGTACCAATTATCATTCCAATTAGTAATTTCAATTTACGATTATAATTTTAAGTTAGTTGTAGTAATAAGGTTAGGTTAGTCAAGTATTTTTAAGTTTTTATAAGTTTCTTTTATTTTTTTCCGTCACCTTTTATTTTTCAACCATTTTTTTTCTTTTTCTACGTTTTGCGACGAACTCTTTTTCTTTCTTATTTCTCGCTATTCTAGTTTTAGGACTTAGATTTTTTTTTCTACTTCTTATCTAAATTTCTTAAAATTACGAAAATTTATTTTAAGTGGTTAAATTAATAGACATCAAAATTTTCTGGTTCGTAGTAATAGTTGGATTTGTACGTGGACCGGGTTATTGGAGCCAAACAGTCCTTAATTATATTGAGACCAAACGAATCCTGCCCCTCTGCTGCATCTTTTGGCTATTCGAAACGTGGACAAAATCAGAAAAGTCTATTGATTGGATAACTTATTATAATTTTTCTTTCCTTTTTAAAACTAATAAGATATTCAGTGAATGCACCGAGCAAGACGTTCATCACCTTTTGTACGTTCACCACCTGTAACTAGATCAAGACATTTAGCAAATATAACCTCCGTTGATTTTTCTTTAGAATCGTCATCCAGTCAACCAAGTACTTCAGTTCAAATTTCCGATAATCCATTTTTTGAACCCGACCTCACAATTGAGAATCCAGAGAATATTCAGGAACGGTTCATAGATCCTGAACCATTAAACTTTCCTCCGGAACCACCAATCATTCAAACAGAGATTGTTGAGGAACGAACCATTAAATCTGAATCATCTAGTGATACCGATTCAACAAATTCAATTATGGAGAATCTGGAACCTTTAAGTATGGAAGACCGAATGAGAGCTAAACGCACTGGCCAAGGTCACGCAATTACTCATCCAGACATTAATGCGCCAGATTATGAAATCAAAGGACAAATTCTACACATGGTGACTAATCAATGCCAATTTAGTGGTGCGCCGAAGGAAGATCCAAATGAACATCTACGTACCTTTAATAGGATCTGCACACTATTTAAAATCAGAGAAGTGGAGGATGAACAGATATATCTCATGTTATTTCCCTGGACTCTAAAGGGAGAAGCCAAAGATTGGTTGGAATCGTTACCTGAAGGGGCAATCGATACATGGGATGTTTTAGTTGACAAATTTCTTAAACAATTCTTTCCTGCATATAAAGCCGTAAGACTTCAAGCAGAAATTGTTACGTTCACACAGAAACCAAATGAAACTCTATATGAGGCGTGGACAAGATATGGAAAGTTGTTAAGAGGATATCCACAACATGGTTTAGACACCTGTCAAATAGTACAAATATTCTACCGAGGATGCGACATCACTACAAGGAAAGACATAGATATAGCAGCTGGTGGTTCTATTATGAAGAAAACCGAAACTGATGCTTACAAAATTATTGATAATACTGCTTCCCACTCACATGAGTGGCACCAAGAAAAAGATATCATTAGATCATCTAAAGCAGCTAGAGCCGATTCTAGCCATGACTTAGATTCCATTTCCGCAAAGATAGATGCTTTCGAGAGACGAATGGAAAAGATGACTAAGGATATTCACTCAATACGAATTAGTTGTGAGCAGTGTGGAGGACCACATTTGACAAAAGATTGTCTCAGTATTGAATTAACAATGGAACAAAGAGAGAATATTTCATACATAAACCAAAGGCCTGGAAATAATTATCAGAATAATTATCAACCGCCAAGACCGATTTACAATCAAAACCAGAATTATAACCGAAATATTCCATACAACAACCAACAAGGTCCTAGCAATCAACAAGTATCCAATAATACTTATAATCAGCAAAGACCAAATTTTCAAAACAAACCACCACAACAAACCGATGATAAAAAGCCGAATTTAGAAGATATGATGACGAAGCTAGTTGAAACTCAAACGCAGTTTTTCACATCTCAGAAACAAACCAATGAACAAAATGCTCAAGCATTTAGAAATCAACAAGCTTCTATTCAAAATCTGGAACAAGAAGTAAGTAACCTAGCAAGGTTAATAGGTGAAAGAAAACCGGGAAGTCTACCTAGTGATACAAATGCTAACCCCCGGAATGAAACAGCTAAAGCCATTACCACAAGAAGTGGTACAACACTTAAATCACCTGAAATACCTGTAACTTCTGATGAAACCATTCCTACTCCACAAGAACCACAGCCTGATCAAGATAAGGAAAAAGAACCGGTAGTTGAGAAGGTTAATGAAGATAACACAGTTAAGGATAAACCTTATGTTAAACCATATCAACCACCACTTCCTTATCCGAGTAAAATGAAGAAAGAGAAACTTGAAGCCGAGCAATCCAAATTCTTGGATATGTTTAAACAGATAAATGTAAATCTTCCTTTCATTGATGTGATTTCAGGAATGCCAAGATATGCTAAATTCTTGAAAGATCTAATCTCAAATAGAAAGAAAATGGAAGAACTCTCGGCTGTTACTATGAATGCTAATTGTTCAGCAGTGCTGTTGAATAAGATACCAGAAAAACTATCTGATCCAGGAAGTTTCACAATTCCATGTTTTCTGGGTAGTCTTAGTTCAATAGAAGCATTGGCAGACTTAGGTGCTAGTATAAATGTAATGCCGTATTCACTATACGCTAAACTAGACCTTGGAGAATTAAAACCAACCAGAATAAGCATACAACTAGCCGATAGATCAATAAAATATCCTAGAGGGATAATGGAGAACATGCTAGTTAAAGTTGGTACTTTAGTATTTCCAGTAGATTTTATTGTTTTGGACATGGAAGAAGATTCTCAAGTTCCTCTCATATTAGGAAGACCATTCTTAAACACGGCTAAAGCAATGATAGACGTGTTCGGTAAGAAATTGACCCTAAGTATAGAGGATGAGAGTGTTACCTTTTCAGTTGATAGAGCAATGCAACAACCACAATCTGCAGATGATACATGTTATTATATTCAAACTATAGATGCACATGCAGAATTATTAGAAGAATTTCCAGAATTACAAGGGACAGGAGAATGTTCTTTAGGAGAAGGTAATGAACCAATTGATGAAGCTGAAATGTTAGCTACACTTATAGCTAATGGATATGAACCAACAACAGAAGAAATTCAAATGCTAAAAGAAGAAGACAGATATCGATATAAATCATCGATAGAAGAACCTCCGAAATTAGAGTTAAAGCCACTTCCAAACCATTTGGAATACGCTTATTTACATGGTGAATCTGAATTACCTGTAATAATATCGTCTTCTCTTACTGAAAATGAGAAATCACAACTCATTTCTGTGTTGAAAGCTCATAAACCAGCCATTGCATGGAAGATTCATGATATTAAAGGAATAAGTCCTTCGTATTGCACACATAAAATCCTTATGGAAGAAGGTCATAAAACGTATGTGCAACTCCAACGAAGACTAAATCCTAATATGCAAGATGTAGTTAAGAAAGAGATTATTAAACTGCTAGATGCAGGTTTGATATATCCAATTTCTGATAGTCCATGGGTAAGCCCAGTTCAATGCGTACCTAAGAAGGGTGGCATGACTGTCATTACAAATGAGAAAAATGAGCTTATTCCTACTAGGACTGTAACAGGATGGCGTGTATGTATTGATTATAGAAAATTAAATGACGCTACCAGAAAAGATCACTTTCCCTTACCTTTCATAGATCAAATGTTGGAAAGATTAGCCGGAAATAGTTACTATTGTTTTCTAGATGGATTTTCCGGATATTTTCAAATTCCAATAGCACCCGAAGATCAAGAGAAAACCACATTCACGTGCCCTTATGGTACTTTTGCTTACAAACGCATGCCATTTGGACTTTGTAACGCCCCTGCAACCTTTCAAAGGTGTATGATGGCGATTTTTCATGACATGATAGAAGAATGCATGGAAGTATTCATGGATGACTTTTCAGTCTTCGGTGATACATTTAAATCATGTCTAGTTAATCTAGAACGAATGCTAATTAGATGCGAAAAATCAAATCTAGTTCTTAATTGGGAGAAATGCCATTTCATGGTTAAAGAAGGCATCGTTCTTGGTCATAAAATTTCACAAAAAGGAATTGAAGTGGATAGAGCTAAAGTAGATGTAATTTCTAAGCTTCCACATCCCACAAATGTTAGAGGAGTTAGAAGTTTTCTAGGGCATGCCGGTTTTTACCGACGTTTCATAAAAGATTTTTCTAAAATTGCCACTCCTATGAATAAACTCCTAGAAAAGGATGCGCCATTCATCTTTTCAGATGAGTGTATCAAATCTTTTAATATTCTTAAAGAAAAACTCACTAATGCGCCGATCATGATAACACCAAATTGGAATCTACCATTTGAACTAATGTGCGATGCAAGTGATTTTGCAATGGGAGCCGTTTTAGGACAAAGGATTGAAAAACGATTTCAACCTATATATTATGCTAGTAAGACATTACAAGGAGCACAAACAAACTATACAACTACTGAAAAAGAACTCCTTGCTATTGTCTTTGCTTTTGACAAATTTCGATCATATCTCGTTCTAGCAAAAACGGTGGTCTATACCGACCATTCTGCTCTTAGATACCTATTTTCAAAACAAGATGCTAAACCAAGATTAATCCGTTGGATCTTACTCTTACAAGAGTTTGATATTGAAATCCGAGATAAAAGAGGAGCAGAAAATCTCGCCGCTGATCATCTTTCTCGTCTTGAAAATCCCGAATTAGAAGTTCTAAATGAATCGGCCATACAAGACAACTTTCCTGATGAATATCTATTGAAGATAGATTATAAAGAAATCCCATGGTTTGCAGACTATGCAAACTACTTAGTTTGTGGATTCCTTGAAAAAGGATTATCGTACCAAAGACGAAAGAAATTCTTCAGTGATATAAAACACTATTTCTGGGAAGATCCACATCTGTTTAAAAGTTGTCCCGATGGAATAATACGCCGATGTGTATTTGGAGATGAAGCTAGTAAAATTTTAAACCATTGTCACACAGGACCAACAGGAGGGCATTATGGGCCTCAACTAACAGCAAGAAAAGTTTATGAAGCTGGATTCTATTGGCCTACAATTTACAAAGACGCACACCTTCTTTGCAAATCCTGTGATGCATGTCAAAGGGCCGGAAAAATAAGTCAACGTGATGAAATGCCACAAAATGTCATCCAAGTATGTGAAGTATTTGACATTTGGGGTATTGACTATATGGGTCCATTTCCAAAATCTCATAATAATTTATATATACTCGTAGCTATTGATTATGTATCTAAATGGGCGGAAGCACAAGCTCTCCCAACTAACGATGCACGAGTTGTAGTCAACTTTTTAAAACGTCTTTTTGCAAGGTTTGGAACACCGAAAGCTTTAATAAGTGATCGGGGTACTCATTTCTGTAATAATCAACTTGAGAAAGTTCTTAAAAGATATGGAGTAACTCATAAAATCTCCACCGCATATCATCCACAAACAAGTGGACAAGTTGAAAATACCAACCGAGCTTTAAAACGTATTCTAGAGAAAACCGTAGGATCAAATCCGAAGGAATGGTCCATTAAATTTGAGGATGCACTCTGGGCTTTTAGAACAGCCTACAAAACTCCAATTGGAACCACACCTTTTAGACTTGTTTATGGAAAAGCATGTCATCTTCCAGTAGAAATCGAACACAAAGCATTTTGGGCTTTGAAGATATGTAATCTTGATTTACATAAAGCCGGACGTCTACGATTAAGTCAACTAAATGAATTAGAAGAATTAAGACATGAAGCATACGAAAATTCGTTAATCTATAAAGAAAGAACGAAGAAATGGCATGATAAAAGAATCAGAAGTTCAAAAGAATTTAAAGAAGGAGACAGAGTTCTTCTTTTCAATTCACGATTCAAGCTATTTCCTGGAAAATTGAAATCAAGATGGTCTGGACCATTCATAGTCAAAAGAGTTTTCCCATACGGAACGATAGAATTGATAAATTCAAATGGGATTGAATTTAAAGTTAATGGTCACAGAGTTAAACATTACATACATGGTCCGATGGAAGTCGACAACGAAGTTAATCACAATTTCGACGCCACAGCTAACTAAGTGTGGGGAGAATCAAGTCTTTAAAGGATAATATGTATTTCTGTTAGAGTTAGATTGTCTGTTTTCGTGTAGTTCTCGAAAATGGAACCCGAATGGTCTTTCCCTAGCAGACCCTAAAGAACTAGTCTTCTCCCCCATTCTGAATTTTTATTTTTTTTTAGGTTTTTAAAAAAATGAAGACTGCCTGTGAACTAAACCATGGTCTAATGCTACACGCTTTGATCACTAAACGTAATAATGACATACTACCGAGCGAATTAGTATCAGTAATCAGAGAAAGAATGGACGGAGTTAGAAAAGAATCCAGATGCGAAGATAATAAGTTACAATTTGGTAAAGGAAAATCAAAATTCGCAGCGAAAAGAAGAGCACGACACCTAGAAAGATGTCACAAATGCGGAAAATGGTCACATGGAGGTAAATGTTCAAATAATCAAACCTATTCAAATACCGAATTTGTTACTTTATGCAGAGACGGACCGTTCATATGTTTAGAAGAAAAGACACTGAATGCTCGAGGTTACGCCTATGTAGCCATGGAAAACCAATTAAACCGACTATCTTATGAATGGAATAGATCATATAACTAAGAAATCTATTTCACAGGTATGTCTGTACAGTTTTTATTTTTATTTTTATTTTTAACCTTTTGATAATAAACGCTAATTTGTTCGCTAAAAAGTATTAAATTGGTATTGAATAAAATTAGGTTTGGCGACCGAAATTATTGATATCATTCAAAAATTTATTACATCACTGCGAAATTTAACGTTTATTCTTAAGGTATAAATATCTTTAATCAATCAACCCAAAATATTTAAAAAATTCGTCATGAGTTAAATTAGGTCTTGAAACCGAAATTACTTTACCGAAAAGAGGGGCGCATATTTTTGATAATATTTGATTGATTAAAGTGGGATAAAAAGACAAAAAGATTTTTAATTTTATTTTTACCATATTTTTAAAATTAATATTTGAATCTTAAATTAATATTGTAAACTTTGTAAAAACAATATATTTAAAATTGTAAATATTTGAAAAATTAATATAAGTTTGATATGAATTTATAAATTTTTAAAAAAAATTAAGTTTGGTGTGAATTTTTAATTTTTAAAATATTAATTTTTAATTTTATGCATTTTAAATTTTAAGTTTGGTGTGAATTTTTAATTTTTAATTTTTAATTTTGAATTTTATATTTAAGTTGTGTGAATTTAAAAACAAAAATTTACTTTATCTCATTAAGTTAAGAATATGATTTTTAAAATTCGTCGTAAGTTGAAGAGTAGGTCTTTGAACCGAAATTGCTTTACCCGAGGGAGGGACGAGAACTTTTATTATCATTATTTTTAATCTTATTGAATTAGAGTATGCCAAAAACATTGAAAAAACCCAAAAATCTTAGCTTTTAAAACAATCGCTACAAAAAGACAAATTTTAAAATTTTGTCGAGGGACGGACTAGGACATCGATCCGAAACGACCTCGTCCTAAATAACAAAGGAAACAAAATTTTAAAATTAATTACTTAATTGTTTTAATAAGTTATTGATTATAAAAAAAAAAAAAAAAAAAAATATCAAACTCCGCAACTCGCGGAGTTTGAAGTACAAAACCTCCGCGACTCGCGGAGGGACCAAAAATCAGAAAAAAAAATAAAACGAGCTGCACGATCAGTTCACTTCCCCCACACAAAAACACCCAAAAACACTGCGAAAAGAGCTGCGAAAAAACCCGAAAAACACCCCCAAAAATCCCAATTTTTAACCGTTAATCACCAAATTTTTTGCTAAAATCATGTTGAGAAGGATGCTATCTAAGAATTACTCAAGAAAAAAGGTAAATTTCTACACCTAAACACCATTTAATTCGAAATTTGATGTTCTTGAGCTATTTTTTCCCCAATTTGATTTTGATGCGTTTTAGTGTAATTAGACTTAAATTGTTTATTTATTATGCTTGTATAACCTAGATTGATGCTGTTTAACATGATTAGAAGCCTTAAACTTCAAATTTTGAGTAATCTAGGGTTTGTGTTCTTGAGCAAATTTGGGGCTTTTTGATATAAACAGGTTATGGCCGATTTTTGTCATGAATTGTTGCTAAATTGAGTAGTGTAACATGTCTAGGTAGTTAAATGATCCAAACTTTGAGCCTAAACATGATTTTGAGAATTAAAGTGGACTTTTTCAAAGTCTAAAATTCATGAACTTGATTTTTGAAAGATAATGCCATTTGAGACCTGTTTAATTGCTAGTAATGATTATTTTGACATGTTATTTGAGTTGAATGCTTATGAACTTGGCGAAAATTTTCGTATATGCTTATTTGAAAAAGTGTAAATTTGATAAAAATGTGAAAATAAGCTTAAGTTTGATATAAATTGATAATGTCATTGTAATTATTTTGATTGATGATTTTGCTGACACTAATGCATATTTGGATGCACAAAATTTGTGTTTGATGTGTTTTGCAGAATGAAAGGGGTGAATCTTCATCCCAAGCCCGCAATGCTCCTGCTGAGAATTTGGAACAACAGGAGGTGGATAACTACTACAAGCAGGATGTACCTCATCCAGTCATGACTTTTTCCGATATGCATTTGGAAGAGTTGCACCCGAACCTAAGATTTGACAGACTTTGGATAGATTATCCAAAATATCAACGGGGTTTGCATACTCTTCATTCCAAGGTTGTTGAGGTACCGAGGGTCATAGAATGGGGACCCTTAGAAGCTGTAGAATTGGCCGGGCCAATTAGGGAATTACTTGTACAGAGGTATGGTAATTCTTCTTTTAATGACTGGATATGTTTATTCACCATACGCAGACCTGTATATAAAGTATGGTGTGAAAAGTTGTTATGTAGTATAGAGTTGAATGATCGGGTAGCTAGTTTAACCGATCGTTCTTTTATTAGATTTTTGTTAGGCGGTTCGATGCGCCACATGTCTTTACTGGACATGGCTCAGGCTTTACGTATATATACGCCTGAGGAGTTAGCGTCTGCCGATTGTAGAGGATTGATACTAAACGGTAGAAAGATAGATGAGAATTTTGATACACACGGTGTGTGGAGTCAAATGACAAGCCATCACCGTTTCAAAGGGGGAAATTACTCTTATTTGGATATAGATAGAGCCGAATTAAGAGTGATACATAGGTTTTTAGCTAATTCGATTACACAAAGGGGTAAGAACAAAGAAAAAGTAAATGAACAAGATTTGTTTTACCATATGTGTATTCGAGACCCACAGAGCGCTGTAAGTATACCATATTGTGTGGGTTATTATTTATCAGCTATGGTTCGGGGGATGCGACCACATAGCATAATAGGAGGTGGAATTTTTATTACTTTGATTGGTGAATATCTCGGTGTGGATATAAGTCGGGGGGGATTAGTAGAAGAACCGGAACCCCGCGATACTATAGGTTTAAATGTATACCATGGTGCGAAAGTTTTGAAGAGGCGAAATAACGCCGCAGTACGATACCATGGTAGACATCCACAGGTGGAGAGAAACCAGCAACAAGGTAATGTAGGAGGGGGGAATGAGATGCAAGAAATGCATAGGTTTATAGCTTCTCAGGAATACGAAAATGCTAGACAGAGAGCATTTGAAGATTGGCAAGTTCATCAGAACCAGATCATAGCTCATTGCCAACATATAGGTAGAAACTATATTCCTACACCGAAACCCGTCTTCCCTCCTTGGTCTATAGAGATGCAGCCACCATATCCTACGTATGACCCTGCCGAAGCATTCTATAGCACTTATGGTTATGCCTGGAACCCCTATTGGTACCAATATCATCCTTAGTTTACTTATTATTATTTTTTTTTATTTTGTAATTTGTAATTATTGATACATTTAATATTTTTGTTAATATTGTAATCATTTTTATAATTGTCTAACTTTTATTCTTAGATTTTAATAATTTTTGAATGTGGGGTAATATACCAAACTTCAAAAATATGTATATATGTTTGCAGTTTATCTTATGTACACAACAGGGTAAAACAACGCATTTTCAA
Organism: Rutidosis leptorrhynchoides; assembly: GCF_046630445.1. Lineage (NCBI taxonomy): Eukaryota > Viridiplantae > Streptophyta > Magnoliopsida > Asterales > Asteraceae > Rutidosis > Rutidosis leptorrhynchoides. The sequence continues at coordinate 234,745,349 of NC_092335.1, forward strand.
AGACTGGCATTAAGTTCAGCAAAAGCAACTAATTTTGACGACAAGATGCAAAATATATGTGAAATAACAACAAGACGGAATGAACAAATGATGTGCACCATTTATCATTCAGCAAACAAACGCCAATATATTTGGAAACTTTGGTAAAAATTTAATCATTTCCACACAAATCACCCTCAATAATTTAAATTGTTACTGATTTCTTGCAAATGAGGGCATTGCAAGATCTTAAGTGTGGGAAGGGGTTAAATTCTTTCGGATTTTAAAATTTTTACTTTATACACTTGGTTACCATTAAAAATACTAGTAAAGCAGTAGTTGTATTAGAATCTAGTGCTCTCTGATAAAAAAGAACAGCCCTAGTCTTATATACTGACTACCCAATTCTAGTAAAATTTTTCAAAATTTTCAATTAAATGAATTAAAATCATGTTTATACATATTTATGAACGATAAAACTAGGTTTTAACACCGAAATTATTGTTATCTCAGAAAGAACATAAATTAAGAAACAAACTAAAATGTCAAAATTCATTTAAAATGGAATAGAAGACGATAAAAAGAAAAATAAAAAGCCAAGTGTGGGAAAATTTACCAAGTTATTTTAAACATATGTCACATATATCTGTAACAAATAACTGAAAATACTTTTGCTTTGGACTAAACTAAACTGTTTTACCCGATGAAAGAAAAGAAGAGATGGATCTACACGATGAATCAATTCCATCATTAAAAGGAAGTAAAGTCTTCCGAAAAAGACACGCGCTTCTTGATTTAGGTCATGAAGTTGTCGTCCAGACCAGCTGTAGGTTGACGAAAAATCTAGAAAAGTCATCTCTAAAATCAGCAGGAAATCCACGGACCTCAGCATTAAACAGGGTCGCCAAGTGGTCAGATTTATCCTAACCATGAGAAGGATTTATCTCGTATAATGGGGGGGCACCATGCAAATTAGCTGGATAAGACTAATGAATCAGATCCCCAGAAAGGATAATCTCCTTAAAGATTAAAAATCAGCTTTTAAGACTGATATTACTCAATCCTAGAGATTGACCTTAAAGATTGAGAATTCAAACTCATGGAATTCAATGATATCTAAACTCGAGCTTGAACGAGAAAATATTTTGATCAAAATTATAAACCGATTTGTTTTCTGAAAACCCTATTTTCAATGCGTTCATTACCATTGAACGTAAAATCCTAGGAATTCACCTGGAATTCATTAGGTCACCTGAACTAAATCGGGTGTCAACCGTAAGAACGGTGGTTGCATAACATGGTCAAAGACAGGACCTTGTGCCAGACCTAATAATTATAAGGGTGAGCTTTACTATTGCTCCTACCAAGGATAGTAATTGCGTCCGACACGTTATAGACCATAATCAAAAGCATGTCACGGGACATTGCCTTAACAGTTGCTTGTTCAACGCTTTCCTTTACAACCGGACGGTAGTTTACCGAAAGGTAATATACGGGACAAGTAAACTGGACGTGTTGCTTTCCAAATACAAGGTTAGCAAGTGGGTGACACAAACCCGCAAGTTTGAGCTAAAATTTTCAAATCTGAAACCCACCAAACCCACAAAAATATTTTGCAAACACCGGTAAAGGGTTATTCCGGAAAACTTATCTAGGGTAAAAACTAGATTTAATTTTCAAAAGATCAAATGTTTTCATAAAGATCCAATTTCCTTAATGGATCTAAATTTTTATAGTCGTGTGGGACTGTAAACCATATCGTTACTACCATTGTTTATACCGCCGTATAGAAATCACTGATGTACAAAGTGTGAAGAATAAAGAAGTGATTCTAGTATTTCAAGACAATATTGCTTGAGGACAAGCAACGCTCAAGTGTGGGAATATTTGATAATGCTAAAAACGAACATATATTTCATAGCATTATTCCTCAAGAAAGACAAGCTTTTAGTTGCAATTGTTCTATTTACAAGTGATATTCGTTTAAATAATAAAAGGTGAAGACAAAAGACAGATTCGACGAATTAAAGACGCAAACGACCAAAAAGCTCAAAAGTACAAAAGACAATCAAAAAGGTTCCAATTATTGATAAGAAACGTCTCGAAATTACAAGAGTACAAGATTCAAAACGCAAAGTACAAAATATAAAATTGTACGCAAGGACGTTCGAAAATCCGGAACCGGGACCAGAGTCAACTCTTAACGCTCGACGCAACGGACTAAAAATTACAAGTTAACTATGTATATAAATATAATATAATATATAATTAATTATATTAATTATATATATATTATATTTATATATATAAAACCGTCGGCAGAGAAAACTCCAAGGACTGAGCTGTAATTTCTATCTCCGCGACTCGCGGAGTTTGAAGGGGATTTTGCCGCGAGTCGCGGAGCCCCAAAAATCAACTCTGGCTATAAAGCCAACCGAATTCTGATCAAAATTATCATCTTTTTCTTCTCTTATCATACGTAAAACTTATATATATATATATAATTTATATTTTAATTTTAATTTTAATTCTAATAATAAGGATATGTTAGCGAATGTTGTAAGGGTGTAAGTCGAAATTCTGTCCGTGTAACGCTACGCTATTTTTAATCATTGTAAATTATGTTCAACCTTTTTATATTAATGTCTCGTAGCTAAGTTATTATTATGCTTATTTAAAACGAAGTAATCATGATGTTGGGCTAATTACTAAAATTGGGTAATTGGGCTTTGTACCATAATTGGGGTTTGGATAAAAGAACGACACTTGTGGAAATTAGACTATGGGCTATTAATGGGCTTTATATTTGTTTAACTAAATGAAAGTTTGTTAATGTTAATATAAAGATTTACAATTGGGCGTCCCTATAAATTATCATATACACTCGATCGGACACGATGGGCGGGGTATTTATATGTACGAATAATCGTTCATTTAACCGGACACGGGAATGGATTAATAGCCACTAGAATAATTAAAACAGGGGTGAAATTACATTCAAGGGTAATTGGTGTAATTGTTAACAAAGTAGTAAAACCTTGGTTTACACGCAGTCGATAACCTGGTGTATTCATTAAACAAAGTATTAAAACCTTGTTACAATTCGAATCCCTAATTAGTTGGAATATTTAACTTCGGGTATAAGAATAATTTGATGAGGACACTCGCACTTTATATTTATGACTGATGGACTGTTATGGACAAAAACCAGACGGACATATTAAATAATCCAGGACAAAGGACAATTAACCCATGGGCATAAAACTAAAATCAACACGTCAAACATCATGATTACGGAAGTTTAAATAAGCATAATTCTTTTATTTCATATTTAATTTCCTTTATTTTATATTTAATTGCACTTCTAATTATCGCACTTTTATTTATTGTTATTTATTGGCACTTTTAATTATCGTAAGTTTATTTTATCGCACTTTTATTATTCGCAATTTCATTATCGTTATTTACTTTACGCTTTAATTTAAGTCTTGTATTTATTTTATATTTTACATTAGGTTTTAACTGCGACTAAAATCTTAAAATCGACAAACCGGTCATTAAACGGTAAAAACCCCCCTTTATAATAATAATATTACTTATATATATATTTGTATTTTTATAAAAGTAAACTAATATAGCGTTGAGCTTTGTTTAAAGATTTCCCTGTGGAACGAACCGGACTTACTAAAAACTACACTACTTTACGATTAGGTACACTGCCTATAAGTGTTGTAGCAAGGTTTAAGTATATCCATTCTATAAATAAATAAATATCTTGTGTAAAATTGTATCGTATTTAATAGTATTTTCGCACTAAAAATAATACTATTTTATATACACCTCGTACGACATCAGTTATTTATTATAACAATTACTTAGCTTAAGGTCTTATTTAATTAAGCTTAGTGTTTACTAATGCTTACTAGTTACCTTAATGGACTTAACACCTTAATTGACTTTACATGTCCTGACTCGTCTTTGTGTCACGTGCTTTTCACGAATAATATTTTGAATATTATTTACGTTCATGATTAATTATTATTAATCATTTTTAATTAACTAATGTTAGTAGTTAATTACTTGAGCTTTTTATTTAATTGTTGCATACTTACATGGACTTGGACTTGGACTTGGGCCATTAAAGCCCACCCTACATTACTTGATGGATTAATTAGGAGCCTACTTTTATGCTAGTAACTTATTAATGATAAACTAGATTAATTAAGTTAATGAGGAGACAAATTATTCAAGCATTCTAGCACCTTTCTCCCATGCATTTAACTTGTTACTTCTTCCTAGCATTCTACATATTCCCATACATGAAAGTGAGCTATTGACTTCCCCATTTGGATCCCTATACCGTCGGTTTGCAAGGGGGAATGGGGAGTTCAAGTTTCATTTTTTTGTTTAGTTATTTGCTTGTATACTACTTCATTTCACACACAACATATTTACACATTCATTTCTCCCAACATTCTCTCTAGTTTATAAGTATTTTATATCTTTTTCTTTCTTCCTTTTTCCCTTTGAAAATCGAAAATCATCATCATCAATTTACTTGTTTTGTTACTTGTTGTTTGTTGTTGTTAAAGATCTAGTTATCTAGCTTGTATCTTCATGAAATCTTGTTTCTTCCATCTTTGTTTGATGAGAAAGCAAGAACAAGGATCTAAGTTCTATAACTTATGGTTCCATAATTAAGATGTTACAAAGATCTAAAACTCATAAGCCTTGAGAGCTTACTTGTGTTCATGTTTTGTAGACTTGAAGTTTATTTTCTTAAGATCCAAACTTTGATTTGAATCTTCTTAAGTATGAAACAAACATGAACATAATACTTATAACTTTAATTTATTTTCTTCCTTTTGTAAGTACTTTAAATTTGTGATGTTGTTAATTTGGTCAAGTATTACTAGTTAAAATTGATCTCATATTTCTTGAAACAAAAGTCAAACTTTGTAAGTTCAAGAACATGGAAGTATAACTTTCTAGTTATAACTTCATACACTTATGTTAGATCTAAGTTTCTATAGCTTATGGTCTTCCAATTTTATTTAAATCAAGAGCTTATGAGCTTATATACATTTTACAAGATAAAAATCTAAGTTTCATAACTTATGGTTTTATTAAAGTAAAGATCCAAGTCTTATAACTTAGGATCTAACTTAAGAAAACTAGATCTAGACTTTCTAGTCTAGGATCTTTAAGATCTAACTAAGATCTAAGTTCTACAACTTAAGATCTTGTTTATTTAGTTTACTTTCAAGTTTATAGCTTAATACTACTATTAGAACACTTGTATGTGTTAGATCTAAGATCTTGATGTAACTTTGGTTCATCAACCTACTTACACCACTTAAATGAGTTTTGCTACTTATATTAGACATACACTAGTGTCATGATGGTCAAACCTTGGTTAAAATGATGCAACCACATCAACGAGTTGTACACTTAAAGCTACAAGCATCAAGGATGAGAACCGTGATGAGTATCAAGCACCAAGAACCCACCGGAACACATTGCTTACTGTTTTTGGAGGTCTGATCAGTACCTGGGCTACTGGAAAAGTTAATTTCCAGATTTTTGGTTTTGAGTAGATGACTTTTCATTTAAGACTCGTCTTAATCCGATTTACGGTTTAGGATCTATAGCCTACCGAAAGTCACTACACCTTTGTAACGTTGTGCTGAAATTTCTGACCTACTCGCACTTAAACCGTCGCCACGGTCAAACAAAGACGATCTTAGTTCTGAATTTTTTTTCAGCAACTATTGGACTGATATACGGAGCCATCGCCACTGGTCTCACCTCATTTCAGTTTGTATAGAGGTCGTGGCGGCTAAACAAAGTCAGCCTTTGTTTCGATCTCTATTCTTGATTGAAACTTACTTTACCCTTTTCGACTTATGATGAATGATGATGATACTTAAGACCTAATTTACATACTTTTAAACCTTTGGGAACGATTCACTGACTTAGAAACTTTTGACTTAGGTTGAGGACCTTTCGGACCAACTACTTGCTTACTTATCTCGAATCAACTTAACTACTTTTCACTGTGAGTTATAGCATCCCTTTTTACTTTAACTATTTTGGGAAATGAGAATACATGAATGTTTTACGTTTTACATACTAGGCACGAGTACTTAAACTTTATATATGTGTGGGTTATAAAACGGCATAAACTTTCCCCTTAGCTCGGTAACGTTTAGTCATTGGTCTTTGAACCGGTGAACGCGAATATTAGATATGGATCCATAGGGTTTGACATCCCCACTCGTTCTAGTAGCGCTAGCATTTAACGAGTGTTTAATACTTTGTAAACTTACGCACTCGCCAAGTGTACTTTCAGGGGGTGATATTTACGTTAAGTTAGTTACCAAGTGCCCACGGTTGAACATATACTTTATCATACTGATTTGAATTAATGATTTAAACTGCTGGTTGAAGCACTGAAATCTCGTGGCCTATATTACGTTACTGATTTCAAACAAACTTTAGCTCAACAACATTCGTGTTGACTTTTTAAGCATGTATTTCTCAGGTGCTTAGACGTTGTTGCTTCCGCTGTTAGACTTGCTGTCTTGGTGTTACAGACTTGCTGTGTTAGACTTCCGCTGCATTACTTAGAGATGTCTCAATCATGAAACTTTTGTTTTGCATTCGTAACTTACATTATTTTCAAACAATGGCTTTGTAACGACCTTTGGGTCACGTACTTATGTTTATGCTTCTATTCCTAGGAAGCACATTGTCTTTTGTAAAACGCTATATTTTTCATAAATGCTAAACTGGTTTTCAAACAGCATATAGTGTTTGACCTTGTAATGATCCTGTTGTTGATGATCCATACACGATGGTTTTGTACGGGGCATCACATTTGGTATCAGAGCCAGGTTGTAGGGAATTAGGTTGCATTAGTGAGTCTTGCCCGAGTCGAGTAGGATTCGCAAATAGGACTAATCTACAACTTGCTTGTTTACTTGTTTCTGCGAACTACTGCATGCTACTGTATTTTATTACTGCATGTTACTGCTTACCACTACTGCATGCCACTGCTTACTTTACTGCTGTATGAACTTGATGCATGCTACCGTTCCCTTTTACTGCTATGTAAACTCGCTGTATGCTTTTGCTTATTCTCGCTACTGCATGCTACAATCTGCTTTTAGCATGTTACTTCGATATGATACTGTTACTGTTGCCATGTTACGTACTGTTGTAGACGATCTAGGCTACTGTAGTTGTTATGCTTGATTACGCTCTTGCTACATGTCTGCTATTCGCTTTACCGACTTGGAGAACTTATCCTTCCCAGTTCAGATGTTTTTCTGAATTACTTTCCCACTCGTGTAACCCTAAAAACTAGTAACGTAATTCACCTGTTACTACTGTTCCACTGTTCCAGAGAACGCAATCTAGGAAGAGTACCCCTCGGATTACACGCCCACTAAAGTTGATCCTCAGAGGAGGAGATATTGGAGGACTTATCGAAGTAACCGCACCCCAAGCTCACTCTAATTAGCCACGTACAACGTATGAACAATAGAAGGTTGTTCGGTTGACACATACCATGTACGCTTTCATGACTGTCACCTAACTATTTCATTCTTCACCACTGCTCGACGATCTAACAACACTTCTGGACTTAGGTTCCAAACACTCTTGGGCATTGGAGAAGTCAGGGGGACATCTCCTTTCACGAGGTTAGAGTGCCTTCTACAGATGCTCGGCCATACCCAAAGACTTGGGAGTTGCCTAGAGACATATCATATCACTACTTACTACACGTACAGCTCAACGCGAGACCCAGATTGAATTTCTAGAAAGGAACCTAACGACGTTACCTGAACCCGAACATTTTTAAGAAATTTTGGGATATTTAGGCATTGATGCATGACCTACGGAACCTACACGCCCGCACCAAGAAACCGTGAGATTAATCATGTAGATTCTGTTTTAAGATAGCATAGATAAAGCACCGTTAGATGAAATTGAGTAGAACTGGAAGTGATCACATTACATTGACCATATGGAATGCTATTGGAATGAACGTATAATTTAGTACAATAAAATGACGTCAGGCCAGCGTGATTATATTGAGGTAAATCATGCAAAAGTTCCAATGTTACTACATAAGGAATATGAGGTGATCCGGGGAAAATTTTGGCAGGGATCACTTGAGCTTACGCATTATAATCTGTTAAAGGTAGGGAAGGAATAACCACGTAGCCTAGATACTGTACAAGAAGGGCCTTGATTGCAGAATTGATAACCCAAAAATTTGTTATAGATATTGACACCCTGGACATTTAAGGAAAAAGGTTCTCATATAGGAAAAACTTTAAACTTACATGCGGTAAAGCAATCGTTATAGAGACTTGCATGAATCCTGATTTTAATTAGGGTACATTTCGTCACAACGTTTTATTGTCTGGAAGTTGTTTAATACTAGAATGATAGAAACCTTATATCTAAGAACCTTAGTGTTATGACTAATAAGCCATTAATAACCATGAGAATTGAGTATTCTATAGGACAAGCTAATGGTAAGCTGGCAGAGATAGAGGAATAATTTAAGGTAGTACCTTAAAATTTACATGTGGGTCATTTGGAGGTGACCTCATGTCAACGAGACTTGGAAATTTTGAAGTAGTAGTTGGAAAGGATTAGTTACCTATGCACAAGCAAATGTTATCTGAGAAGATTGATAAAAATTTTCACGGCAGTATAATAAGATTTGGTTGGAATAAACCTTAAGATTAACCTAACACTCACCAAGTTAGGAAGCTTGATGTAAAAGTTGGAATGGACTTTAGGATTAACCTAATACCCATCAATTTGAGAAGTTTGATGAAATAGTTGGAACGGACTAGCTTTCAAGGATGAAAGCGAAAGCTATTTATAGTAGTAAATTTATTCGTATACCTCGCGAAAATGGGGAGCCATTAATAGTTTACGAGGAGAGAAGTAGCTCGAAGTTGAACCTTATTAGTTGCATGACAACAACCCGAAATCCTACAATGGAAATGGCAAGGAATAACAGTGGATTTCATCACGAAGCTACCGAAAACGGTAGGCGGTTAGAACATTATCTGGGTTATTATTGACCATCTCACCAAATCTGCTTGCTTTCTAGCCACTAAAGAAACCGATACGATGGACAAACTTTCACAACGATACATAAAGGAAATTGTATCCCATCACTTCAGCGATTCAGATTCTATATTAAAGACTACCCAAGAATCTTATTTGATACTCATTCTTACGCGACTCTTAATCCTCAATTATTCCGAGAGATTCCTTATTCGATGATAACCATGCCATCATCCTTCTTAATTCGACCGTAGTTATACCAGTTCGAAATTTCCAAAATTAATGGGTAGTTAATTCCCATCCTCATACTCTCCCTTTCGTATCTCACTTACAAGCAACAACTTCACACTTAAGCATTTTTGGTCAAAGGACTTATGCCCTACTAATAGTCATCAACCACATTTAAATACAATAGTTTTCATTACCTCAAATATCACCCGAAATTTTCAAAAATCTTTTACTCAATCCTCATCAATCTTTTTCCAACTTGTAACCTTCGAAATATGAAAATTTTGTTTGCCAAAATTTTACACACACTATTTTACCGTGCGATCCTCTCAAAGTTTTATAAAAATAAATTTATTTTATTGCCATTCGTATGAATTTTAGCAGCAGTATATGCCATATATAATAAAGTAAATGATTACTTACTTTTGACTAGTACATGCGAAATTTTACTTTCACTTTTACAAATCAACTCTTTTAATCAAAAGACATTTTACTTGGAGTAGCCTATATTTACTAAGAACTTCATTTCTTTTCTTACATTGTCACCTTAAACGATTTCTATAAAACTTTCGTTGCTTGTTATGTAAAATTTTTCGTGTGATTCGTATTCAAGTCATCATAAAGACTTTACAACCGTCGAAATCAAGGGATTCATGTGTGTGTATGTGCGTGATAAAGGCACTTACTGCCACGTTATGCAGACCAGTCGGGCATCCACTAACACTTAAACCATCCAAAAGTATTGCGTTACCCCATGGATCTTATCCGCCACACCTGTTGGAACAATGCTCTTTCTCACATAACTCTAAGTCCTGACTTATTCCAAGAAACTCTCATTTAGTGATATTAACACCATCAGTATTTTGACTTTATTATTAGTCATAGCCTGTTTGGCATTTTGCAAGGTCAATAAGCGATTAACTTCTCATCCTTATGCTCTATCCTTCATACCTCGCTTTTTAGCAACGGCTTCGTACGTGAACATTTTTGGCCCAAAGACTTATGTCCTGATAATTATCAAAACTACATTTAATCCATTAGTTTTCATTACCTAGTAACTTGTCACCCAATGATTCAAAGATTTTGCACTCAATCTTTTTCAAATCGCAACCTCTGAAATACGAAGAGCTATGTTTATCAAAATTTTTACATGTTGATTATACGTACGGTCCTCGCGAGATTTATGGACAAATGAAAGTAATAAAATTTTTCTGTAACTTATGCGATTTATAAAATCATATATATGTATATAATTAAGTTAATAAATTTACCTTTACTTATTTTGGTTAGTACATATTAAGTTATATCTTCAATTATTTAAGAATCGCTCCTTTATCGAGTTATTTAACTTAAGTCAAATAGTTTTGTACAAAATGGTATACATTGTACCTACTTCTAAATTTACTAGTAACTTCGTTCCGTTCATGTTGTCGCATCAAACGTTTAAAGCTTTTTCAAAACCTCCTTGGTTGATTTTATTAAGGGTTTTCATATTAGACTACACCATATATGCATCACTCTTCTTCCCGCCCTCCGTCAGGGATGAAGCTTACTATTAAAATTTTTGTTAAAAACTCTTGACCCACTTTGGATGGCAGCTTTATAAAATTTTTTTAGGAAGTCTTTGCGCTCATAAAATGTTCCTCTTAAGGTTAGACATGGCAAAAATGCGGGCCGATAAATCAGTTTTCCGGAGTACACTCAGTGATCACCCCATTGTAGGAAAGGCACTAGGTGACTTTCTACTCTCAATATTTTACGGCTAATCACAACACTCTCGTAAACATCTCTATGAATCAGTATGTTGAGATACAAGAATCATTTTTGAAATTCTTTTCACTCGGAGAAAACCATTCTTTATGACCTAGGGATCACGTATCATTTCATCCGCGCATCCCCTTAAGTATAAGGACAAATTCAGGATGAACCACTCGAAGAGTTCACTCTCGTTTAAAGATCTCACCTTTCGCGCGATTCTCTTTCGGAAATGTAGTGTAAGATACCTTGAGAATCTATGAATATTGTTATCCTCTTGGGGGGGGACTGCTTAAAACATCTACGACACTGATGTGGTTACTCTACATATCCTTTCCTTCGTTGGTTGCAACTATCTGTTGTCCGAGTTAACGTTAGCCCTAACTTCAACATGTAGCTGAAAGGATAAAGTTGCATTATGGAACTGTGCTTTCATTCCATCTAAGGATAAGTTCACATGCAGTATGGTAAACTAGGTGATACCCTCCATTGTTTGATCACACCGTCCTGAAGACACTGTAAATAATTATGGCTTGCATTGCATATAAGTTCGATTAGCCACTTCCAGCTAAAATTTCAATTCATTTATTCAAATGAAACGTTCTTAAATATTGGTTTCTTTATGCCTATGGCCTCCTTCCGAAATCAAGGGGTTAGTAAAATCCGTGGCTAACACTATCCAGACATCAAATCACATGGTTGTGATCACCATGTTTTCCATTCTACCTGACAGCTTCGTATTGCGACATAAGCGCTCAATGTTTTAGGTGAGTTTAGAAATATTCATGATGCATTTCACGCATCCAGCTTACTGAAGATGCCTGTAAGGCTAAAAACACCATCTTTCCTTTTGGTGGATATATATTCAAATGACATACTCATGTTAAACAGAAACGAAATCAATTTGTTGATCTCTTAGGACAAGAGACTTAATTAATGGCATATACCTATTCTTACTTTCATATGCCGAAGTACCTTTCAAGGTAAATAACTCACTTCTGAGCACACGAGTCTCACGGAACTTTGATACGCTCCTTCTTATTCAAATACGGTACCATTGTTGGTCACTCCTCAAAATTTCGAGTTGAAATTTTCTTTAACAAGTGGGTAATGTAACGACCCGGCTTTTTCGACTTGCTTTTGTGCTTTATGCTTCTACAAAACTGCGTATTTGTGCGTATTGAGCTAGCTTATGCTCTGGGATCTTTAATCATGATTAATTACTCTTGTTAATATCTTACAACGTGCTATTAAGTGTGTAATCACTTAACTTGATCCCCGGATGCTTTTACGACCGTTGGTGTCACTTATCGTTTTAAACAAGATACGTACTTGGTACACGTTAAACTTTTGTCGTAATTGAATATTATGACTGCGTAAACTTGATTGTTATTTATTATAACAATTACTTGGCTTAAGGGCTTATTTAATTAAGCTTAGTGTTTACTAATGCTTATTAGTTACCTTAATGCACTTAACACCTTAATTGACTTTACATGTCCCGACTCGACTTTGTGTTACGTGCTTTTCAAGAATAATATTTCGAATATTATTTACGTTCATGATTAATTATTATTTGTGATGACCCGGAAAATTCTGACCAAATTTAAACTTAATCTTTAATGTTTCCGACACGATAAGCAAAGTCTGTAAAAATGAATCTCAAAACTTTTGAACTATTCAATTACCCTTCGTTTATTCACGATGATGCACGAATAATTATATGTAAATAGATACATATACTATAACTTGAAAACGTAACAAAGTGTTGAATATATGATACAGTGCATTAAACTTATTGATTTGATTATCTGATTGATATATTTAACTACGAAGTTAAAAAAGTATGCCAAACGATTGAATTAAAAGATATTTATTGAGTCCCTTAAGGATTATGATATTATTACAGGTCTCTGTTGTGAGGTCCACGTTGATTTGGGAAATCATTCATTTTTAACGGTATCCGGAATAAATGGAAAATTGTTTGTTTAAATAACGTAATTTGGACACATACAATAATAAGGTATATTAACTGTTAATAACTTACGATATGTATTTTAAAACGTGTTTATTAATATTGAAAATATATATTTAACAATATGATAAAATGTAATATTAATTTGGTTATAAAACGTTTGATGATACTATTATATTAGTAAATAACGAGAAGTTGATTTATAGAAGTAAATGACCAAAACACTCAAGTGTATAAGTTACAATTCTATTGATATAGTTTATGGATAATTTAAGTATATAATTTGACAAAGGTATGAGTCACGAAACATAAAGAGCGAGTTTTCTCAGCGTACGAAAGGACATTTGAAAAACCGGAAACGGGACATAAGTCGAGTAACGACATACAACTTATCGGAACAAAAGTTACAAGTTAACTATGCACGTAAATATAATATAATATATAAATAATTATATAAATTAAATATATTATATATATTATATTTAAATATGTCGACAAGCGTTAGGACAAAAACATGTGAGCTGAAAAATAGGGCCATGCGATCGCATGGCCAGTGGCCCTTCAAACCCATGCGGTTGCATGGGAGGTCTGGCCAGGAGAGGTCTATAACTCTCATCGATTTCGGGCTCAGTTTACACACATATATATTCATTTTACTCCGTATTTATATTATTATTATTATTATTATTATTATTATTATTATTATTATTATTATTATTATTAAGATTAATATTATTATTAATCTTATTATTATTAGTATTATTAATTAGTATTATACATAAAATACTACGACGAGGTTATGAGCGTGTCACTTTCAAAAATGGGTTTTCGAGCGGGATAGAGCTAAGGAAACTATGAGTTATAACTATGGAGGTTTTGGGTAATGTTCATGAGTATTATTGGCAAGTCAAACCTAGTGTTTATCATCTCCGTTGCGTCTACGTACTTTCCTGCAATATTGAATCACAATATTAATACGTGAGCATTCATATCTTATCTTTTATATATTAATTGTGTACCATGTCTAGTGCTCGAGTATATATATTTATGCATGCTTGTATGCTAATTTTCGTCGTTAAACAGTTTATAATGAATCACAATTAGATACATATATTACTAGTAAAAGGTATATGATATACATGTTTTTGGAAAGCTGGCGAAAAATCAATAACTTTTCATTTAGAAATCGCGTAATTTCGATGAACGAATTAAAAGATATGGTCAACTGAATTATGATTGACGTTAATTGGAATTGCTTTTGAATCTGCAATTAATATTTAAATAACTTGTTTGTAAGATTGATAAATTGGATTTTTGAATATTACCAACCGAGTAAATGAATCCTTATATAAGACACGTCTCGTTTTGTTGAACAATTGTCAAAACTGATTGTTTTATCATATTTTAAAGCCTTATAAAAACTATAGTTTAATTTTACAAATATTGGAAAACTATGTGAAATAATAAAACATGTTCGATTACCATGATCATTCAACTATAGTATTGAGTCAGATTAACTTGTTGAAATGACTTTTGATAACTTTTGTATGTCAAACTCGAGCATTAGGATTGTGATACACTATGACCAGACCTAGCTTGATAGACATTTATTGACCAACATATGTTCTCTAGGTTGAGATATACGGTTATTTGGTATTCTGAGTTTCGGTCACGTTTTGGTGAACAATTTTATGTGCTGCTAAGGTGAGTTTCATTTTCTCCCTTTTTAATTGCTTTTGCAATCTATATTTTGGGCTGAGAATACATGCACTTTATTTTAAATGCAATGGATATATGTACATACTAAATTCTACACCGAGTTTGAACCAAAAATCCCTTAGCTTTGGTAGCTAGTAACTGCCAGTTATAAGAACTGGTGGGCGCGATTAGTTACATATGGATCCATAGGGCTTGACATCCCCGTATGTTCCAGGTATAGAAACCCTAGCCTGAACTATAAAATAGATGTATGCTATTTGAGTTTAGTACACGTTAGTTTGCGTGTATTGTACATGTTGGTTGCATGTATGTTAAAACAGGGGTACTTATTATAATGTTAAAGTTTAGCTACCAGGGTGCTCAATCTTGTAGAATATTTTGATAAACGTTTCTGGATGAAACAACTGAAATCTTATGATCCACCTTTATGTACAGATTATGCAAAACATTAAATCTATGAAATCACAAACCTTTGTGTTGACACTTGTTAGCATGTTTATTCTCAAGTTCCCTAGATGTCTTCCGCTGTTTGCTTATATGTTAGACAAGCTTTGTGCATGGAGTCATACATGCTTTATTCAAGAAAACGTTGCATTCACAAAACCATCATCATGTATTTATTTTGACTGCATTGTCAACGGAAGTATTATTGTAAACTATTATATTACAGTGATTGTCTATATGTAGAAATCATCAGATATCGAAAACCTTTGATTTAAATATTCATTTATGGTGTGCTTTTTCAAAAGAATGCAATGTTTACAAAATGTATCATATAGAGGTCAAATACCTCGCAATGAAATCAATGAATGACGTGTTCGTCCATATGGATTTGGAGCGATCATTTCATTATTAATCATTTTTAATTAACTAATGTTAGTAGTTAATTACTTGGGCTTTTATTTAATTGTTGCATACTTACATGGACTTGGACTTGGGCCATCAAAGCCCACCCTACATTACTTGATGGATTAATTAGGAGCCCACTTTTATGCTAGTAACTTATTAATGATAAACTAGATTAATTAAGTTAATGAGGAGACAAATTATTCAAGCATGCTAGCACCTTTCTCCCATGCATTTAACTTGTTACTTCTTTCTAGCATTCTACATATTCCCATACATGAAAGTGAGCTATTGACTTCCTCATTTGGAGCCCTATACCATCGGTTTGCAAGGGGGAATAGGGAGTTCAAGTTTCATTTTTTTTGTTTACTTATTTGCTTGTATACTACTTCATTTCACACACAACATATTTACACATTCATTTCTCCCAACTTTCTCTCTAGTTTGTAAGTATTTTATATCTTTTTCTTTCTTCCTTTTTCCCTTTGAAACCCGAAAATCATCATCATCAATTTACTTGTTTTGTTACTTGTTGTTTGTTGTTGTTAAAGATCTAGTTATCTAGCTTGTATCTTCATGAAATCTTGTTTCTTCCATCTTTGTTTGATGAGAAAGCAAGAACAAGGATCTAAGTTCTATAACTTATGGTTCCATAATTAAGATGTTACAAAGATCTAAAACTCATAAGCCTTGATTACTTGTGTTCATGTTTTGTAGACTTGAAGTTTATTTTCTTATGATCCAAACTTTGATTTGAATCTTCTTAAGTATGAAACAAACATGAACATAATAATTGTAACTTTAATTTATTTTCTTCCTTTTGTAAGTACTTTAAATTTGTGATGTTGTTAATTTGGTCAAGTATTACTAGTTAAACTTGATCTCATATTTTTTGAAACAAAAGTCAAACTTTGTAAGTTCAAGAACATGGAAGTATAACTTTCTAGTTATAACTTCATACACTTATGTTAGATCTAAGTTTCTATAGCTTATGATCTTCCAATTTTGTTTAAAACAAGAGCTTATGAGCTTATATACATTTTACAAGATAAAAATCTTAGTTTCATAACTTATGGTTTTATTAAAGTAAAGATCCAAGTCTTATAACTTAGGATCTAACTTAAGAACAGTAGATCTAGACTTTCTAGTCTAGGATCTTTAAGATCTAACTAAGATCTAAGTTCTACAACTTAAGATCTTGTTTATTTAGTTTACTTTCAAGTTTATAGCTTAATACTACTATTAGAACACTTGTATGTGTTGGATCTAAGATCTTGATGTAACTTTGGTTCATCAACCTACTTACACCACTTAAATGAGTTGTGCTACTTATCTTAGACATACACTAGTGTCATGATGGTCAAACCTTGGTTAAAAGAGAGAAACCACATCAACAAGTTGTACACTTGAAGCTACAAGCATCAAGGATGAGAACCGTGATGAGCATCAAGCACCAAGAACCCACCGGAACACATTGCTTACTATTTTTGGAGGTCTGATCAGTACCTGGGCTACTGTAAAAGTTAATTTCCAGATTGTTCGTTTCGATTAGATTACTTTTTATTTTAGACTCGTCTTAATCCGATTTACGATTTAGGATCTATAGCCTTCCAAAAGTCACTACACCATTGTAACGTTGTGCTGAAATTTCTGACCTACTCGCACTTAATCCGTCACCACGGTCAAACAAAGATGAGCTTGGTTCTGAATTTTGGTCAGAAACTAGTGGACTCATATACGGAGCCATGGCCGCTAGTCTCACCTCATTTCAGTTTGTATAGAGGTCGTGGAGGCTAAACGAAGTCAGCCTTTGTTTCGATCTCTATTCTTGATTGAAACTTACTTTACCCTTTTCAACTTATGATGAATGATGATGATACTTAAGACCTAATTTACATACTTTTAAACCTTTGGGAACGATTCACTGACTTAGAAACTTTTGACTTAGGTTGAGGACCTTTCGAACCAACTACTTGCTTACTTATCTCGAATCAACTTAACTACTTTTCACTGTGAGTTATAGCATCCCTTTTTACTTTAACTATTTTGGGAATTGAGAATACATGCGCGTTTTACATTTTACATACTAGGCACGAGTACTTAAACTTTATATATGTGTGGGTTATACAACGGCATAAACTTTCCCCTTAGCTCGGTAACGTTTAGTCATTCGTCTTTGAACCGGTGAACGCGAATCTTAGATATGGATCCATAGGGTTTGACATCCCCACTCGGGCTAGTAGCGCTAGCATTTAACGAGTGTTTAATACTTTGTAAACTTACGCACTCACCAAGTGTACTTTTAGGAGGTGATATATACGTTAAGTTAGTTACCAAGTGCCCACGGTTGAACATATACTTTATCATACTGATTTGAATTACTGATTTAAACTTCTGGTTGAAGCACTGAAATCTCGTGGCCTACATTACGTTACTGATTACAAACAAGCTATAGCTCACCAACATTCGTGTTGACTTTTTAAGCATGTATTTCTCAGGTGCTTAGACGTCGTTGCTTCCGCTGTTAGACTTGCTGTCTTGGTGTTACAGACTTGCTGTGTTAGACTTCCGCTGCATTACTTAGAGATGTCTCAATCATGGAACTTTTCTTTTGTATTCTTAACTTACATTATTTTCAAACAATGGCTTTGTAACGACCTTTGGGTCACGTACTTATGTTTATGCTTCTATTCCTAGGAAGCACGTTATCTTTTGTAAAACGCTATATTTTTCATGAATGCTAAACTGGTTTTCAAACAGCATATATTGTTTGACCTTGTAATGATCCTGTTGTTGATGATCCGTACACGATGGTTTTGTACGGGGCATCACATTAAGACTCATAATCAGGTGCCATTGCGTAGGCACTGGCAGCAGCGCCGACATCATGTTTAAACAATGCTTCCAAAAACTTCCGCTCAAACTCAAGCTTAACTTGAAGCCGTCAAAGGATAGGTTCCAAGGGCTCTTGGGCAATCCGTTGTTGACCCTGAGAACCTTAGAAGTCAAACTACAGCTCAACGATGACGATAATTGAGAGAAAAGGCGAGTTGAGAAAGTGAAGTTTAGCATCGTGTGTGCAGCATCAGACTATGATGCATTGTTGGGATACCCGTCGTTACAGAAGTTTGAGGCAATGCTCTCCATTTCGCATAGTTTGTTTGAGTTTCCCACAAAAGTTGGAGTTGCGGCGATGATTTCAAAATCGCCAGAAAGCGGCAACGATCAGGTAATTTACTAATTATTGATTCTGCGATTATAAGATGGTCACTTGATCTGAATAGATGCTTAAATGCACGAACAATTCAGCGCGCTTACCGTATGTAAATGAGCATAATCTTGTACAATCCGAAACATAAGACGCACATTTTAAATGCACAATAACGCATATCCACGCGCATTCTTTGATTTACAAAAAATATTGAACTGGTCTAAACAGGTCACAAGGAACAATACAATGGAAGTTGAAGAAGGAACAACCCAACTATAGGAGCAAAGTACGATGGGAACTACGACGTTTAACCATGAAGTCGCGCACAACGAATGCAATGACGCGTTTAGGGTATTTGTAACTTAAGCTACGTTTTTCATATGTTGTTCCTAGAAGAAAACCATCGTATCGCCTATGTAACTGTGCTAGCACAAAAAACTATTGTAATCAATATCGGAAATGCGCCTAAGTTTCTTTTATTTTCCAAGATATTATCTGCAAAAATCTTTGTGCCATGTATAATGCAAAGAAGCTCTTTAACTTGTACTGGTGCATACGGTCGTGAATACCCACGCACTCCTGCCTTTGAAGGGGTGTTTTCTCCAATCCCTGCGTGAGAGAAGTTTGTTTGGCGACAAGCTAGATTTTATTATCGGAGGTGACGGACATTGGTTTGTCCTAGCCATGTCTGAGCAGAATACGAGATCTGTAAGTCATGACTATAAGCGATAGGGTTTGTCGCCATTGACCACATTCCTAAGAGTTAGCGCACTTAGAAGACTCTCGATGCGCAGCTATTAGGGTGCGTGATTTAAGTCTATGTTGTGTGCACAACAACATGTATGATAAATCGTGCGCTGACATGCCTTGAGTATGATATACAGTTAACAAATTTAACTTGTTTAAGCCACACACACAATGTTCTTGAAACAAAAAAGTCAGTATGCGCACAATTGGTGTAACCACAATTTACAACTACAAGTCTATACCTGGTATCATGCATGAACAATATTCGAATACAAGTAATAAAATTAATAACGCGAGCAGCAAGAAACATTAATTAAAAGAACAATATCATTCATTTCATCAAGTGTTCATTAAAAAAAAGCACAATGCGCTTATAATACATAAGCATAAAAAATTATAAGGCGGCATTCAACAACTACTCAACAATAGCCTCTGCGCTAACGAGACTCCTACCCTAAGCTGAGCTCTTCCTTCAACAGCAAGTACTTGTCTTATATTTAGGAGGCGCCGTGAAAAAACGTGCTAAGCGTTCTCTACACATCCATGTACAGATCTATCTCTGGATTCCCCCTTTTTAAAATAGCTTCAACGTGCTTGCGGGGATATAGCCCATATAGCCCTATCAAATCGAGCAGCTAATGGGTCAAGAAAGTGTTAATCTCTTTGGGGTTGAGTTGCATCGATTCGTGTTAACTCCGAGCCTCGGCAAGCCCGCTGATATTTATCTGATAGATGAACCAAGTGCATACCTTACTCCTAAAACAACATACAGTTGTTACGAAGGTTAATAAAGAGATTTATATTGCATGATAAGAAGACTGCTCTTGTGGTTGAACGTAATCTTATAATGGCAACTTATTTAGCGAACTGAGTTATCGCTTATAAAGGAATCCCGTCTACGCGATTGAGCTGCAAGTGCGCCTCAGTCGTTATGGATTGAAGTGAATCTCTTCTTATCGCACTTGACCATCACATTCGTGCAGGATCCAACCAATTTCCGACCAAGAATCAACAAGCTCAATCCAACATAGGACAGGGAGCAGAAACTTGATGGATCTTACTATTACTTGGATGACTAACTTGGTTATATGTATATATCAGTTCGAGTTGCCAGCTTGTTAAAATATAAAAACACGTTCTAGAGAGGGCCATGCGCACCCTCGCCACCAGCTGTGCAACAAAAGACAAGTGATTACACGATTAGAACAGGTAATACATAAAACTAAAAAGATAATGGAAAGGCACACAAAGAAGCGCGCTTACCAGCCTTCTTCTTCTTGCAGGACTTCTCCCCACTCTTGCCAGCATGCTTTCACTCCTTCTTGTGGGTAGAAATGCAATGATCAGCCAAACCCCCTTGGTTTAAAGCTGGAGGGGTGGGTACCTTAATATCGTGATCTCCGGACTCTACATCTGTGCATAAAACCTCCTCCTCAGAATGAACGCAACCCTCGAACACATGCAACTAGACACCAGTAGAAGGAACATTACCCCTATGCCAGTGATGGGTGGATAGCGAAGGGTGCCGGATTGCTTAACCTTCATGTATATAGCTACTTTATTGATAGGAGGATCCTTAGCACGTTGATTGTTACTAGGGTGGATAAGGCTAAGGGAGCGAAGAAGAAAATTACCCTCCATAATACCCTCCAAATCCTAGCAACAGATCATTGAAGAAGATCTCCTCGACTTTTATTTTAAAAAACAGAGAAAGAAAAAGGCGAAATGTTATATAAGAAGAAAGGAAAAGAAGCTGAAAAAAGTGACGGATCAATAGCTCGAAGAAGAAGGAAGTGTGTAAGTGATAAACACTTCGTAGAAAGTAACGGGATATTTATAGGAATAAATTAGAAAGGAATACATGGAAAAATGGAAAGCTCATCGTAGCTGTACACATGACGCAAATCTAACGAAGAAAGAACTAACAGGCTACAATGATCACATCAGAGTAATGATTACGTTAAAGGTATCCGAGTGACAAGCTACAGTGACCGTGTCAGAGTGATGATTGACTTTACGACTTCTCGCGCTTGACAGACTGGCAACCCGTAAAAATCACCCTGGCATTAAATGCACTAATATAAGTGCACTACGTATCATAATTAGGGTTTTGCACCGCACACAGTTCCTTGAATTAAATGCAACTCTATGACACACTAAACGCCATAATTAGATTTCAGCACCGTGCACAATACCTAGCATTTAATGCACTTCTTTAAGCGCGATGTATGTTGTAATTAGAGTTCTACATCACGCGCAATAAATTGCGCGTAATATAGAACTGGGGGGATTTTGCGCATAGTTGCACATCTACTTGCGCAATATAAGAATAGCGCGCATCGCCCAATATAATCACGCAGGGTTATATCCATACACTGGCTAACGCGCCATCTAATCACGCTTTGACAACATGCCCACAAACGTTGGTCGCACAGTTTAAACATGGCGTCATTTTTAGGGTACGAATAAGGCTAGAAAAAGTACTATGGCGACATTAAAGAAGAAAGGACACCTGCTGCAGTACGATACGATCCTAACATCGCATGACGGCCAGAAAAGAACAGCAGGGTATAAAGGAGACAACACTAAGATAATGGCAGTATTTTTATAGCTTTTTGGAATAAAAAGACAAAGGCAATACTACATGGTAGCAACATATCCTTTTGTCCCCTTACGTGGCACCAACATATCCTTTTGTCCCCTTACGTGGCACTTAGACACAAAAGCTCAAGAGTATAAATAGAAGAAACGCACAACAACTCTAAGAGGAACTCCTCTAGAATTACATTCCATTTCACCTACAAGAATACTCTCAAGTATATCATACTCCAGCTAACCCGCACAATCGAAATAGCTCTCTAAAACACTCAGCAATTTTAGGTAGTACACATGACATAAATCCTAACATCGCCCTTGGGCCATCAACTCTGGTTAACCCGAATGATGGTGGGTTACGTTTAACCACCCTTTCTGAGATCATCATCTCGTATGAGGGTTATTCACGGTACTCCGAACCGGTGAGTTAAACTCGAAAAACCCTTAAACCCCCATTTATTGTTGATCTCGCATGAACCGAACCCCTTGGACCATTTTATGCTTGATCATTTATGGTGACGTATGACAAGAAGAAGGCTAAAATGTATGCTGACCGAGCTGAAAGAATAAGCAACATGACTGCTGAAGGACTTAAAAGGTATATGGATTCTGAAAGGTCCAGAGGAGAAAACACAAGTGTGTTTTTTGCAATTGTGGGCTACTCAAACTAACAAATTCTCTCAACCAGCAGTTCCTACTTAGCCAGCAATACAACCACAGCCATTAGAAATTGTGAATCTATCTGATGATGAGGAGAAGCTAGTAGAGACAAAACTGGCTGCTACTGAGAGGGAGCAACTTGCTAAAACTCCCTACTGCCTACACAAGAACCAGTACCCACACAAGAACCATCAGCTGAACCTACGCCTATTGTCAAACAAAGGGAAAAATATGTCCCTAGGAATAACCAGCCCTTAAGGAAAGAGCCCTTATTTGAGGCATCTGATGAAAGTACTGTGACAGTTATTTTACCAGCTGATACTAATCAGTCAACTAGTAATGAAGACACAGACAGAAGACCTAGCCAGAAGTGTGCCGCTGGGTGATAGAAGAGTTGAAAACCTAGCAAAGGAGGATAAGCTGGGAGCTAAAATGATAATGATTCTGCTGGTGCTAATTTTACTGTCTGGGGTAGCAGCAACTCAACCTTTGTATTATCTCCACTACCTGCAGTCATTCGTGCTGATTTTGATAAGACACTGGGTGATCTTCATCCCTATGAACCAGTGGGTCCTTCTGGCACAGCAGAATTGCCATATGAATATCCTCCATCTTCCCCAAAGAAAAATGATAAGCATACTACTTGGGAAGATGAACCAGTTGCACACAAGAAGCTTGATACTAGAAAGATGAATCCAGATGAAAGGGAGGCTCACATGCTCGAAATTACTCTTGATGAATTGTAGAGCATACAGCAGCAAGAAGGAAAGAAAGAATAAGCCAAATCAGAATGTTGTATCATCCTCTTGATCAGCAATTTTACATCAATTCGATTGATTGCAACATTGATATTGGCATGTATTTAAGGAACAGTGTGCAGAGACTCCATACTGATTGGGAAAACGCATTATTGTATGAAGGTGTGCAACTTGGCACGGATATAGAAGAATACTGCAACCTCATGGCTACTAATGAGGGCATGCAGTTGATTCACTCAGCATGTTCCCTGAACATTACTATAAATGATTATATTACAAGTGTTCAACTGGAACAACAAGCTAGGGAAGATGCTGAGTATGCTGAAAGAGTAAGGCTTCAGGAACAAGAAGCAAAATTGGTTGGTGATAGAATACAAGAAGCTAAATCAATCAAATTAGCAAAAGTCATAGTTAAGGCACAGGACAAGGCTCTAGAAAAGTTTGAAGCTGCTGAGAAGGTACCTGAAGTAACTACACTAGAGACTGAACGAACCAAAGAATTATCTGATAAGTTCTTCAGAAGCAAATATGTTGATATGGTGACCATAAGATCTAATCCTGGTAAGATCATCAAATGTCGTATATGAACTCAAAGGACCTTCAGTATCAGCAGAGATAACAATGTTCATGAAAAGGTGGATTATAGAGATATGAGAACTTTTGGATTTGATGAATGGATGGAAATGCTGCAGTACTTCATTGGAAAAGGAAAGAGTAATCTCAAGGATATACTGACTCTTGAGTTACAAGATCTATTTAACAAGGCATCTAAATATGGTAATGCACCAGTAGTAATAGTAGAAGAAGTACTAGCTCAAAAGAAGCAGAAGAAGAAATCTACTGGTGGGCCATTCAGAAGAGATCCAATCATCATTCCAGAAAACTTTGAACCCTTCAAGCCTGAAGACCTGCCTGAATTGTTTCCTAAAGCCTGAAGAGCCTTAAAGGTAAAAGAAGAAGAACTATATGAAGAAGAAAGAGAAAAAGATAAAGATAAAGATAGATAGCCTTATGTTGGTAAAATTGTATCTTTTGTTGCTTCATATTCATTGTATTGTTCTGTAATTACTGTATATATTCTTATGATGAATGTGAAATGAGTTTATCTTCAAAATCATGTCAATTTATAAGATATAGATAACTCAGCAAAAGATCCTCAAAATAAACCTAAAGGGATAAATTTACTGCTTATTTTCATTAAGACCTTTAGTGTTGGCTTTAGTATTTTCTTTATAAGTCATAGGTTTTGTCATCATCAAATAGGGGGAGATTGTTGAGTCCCCAAAATAATTAAGGATTTAATTATGACAAAACAGCAATTATGTACACTAAAATGTTATGTGCAGCCAGTATAGGTTTATTAATGTATAGACAGCATTTATTGCTATGTCGAGTATTCTAGTATGCTTCCTGGCCTACCAGCACAAGGTAGACAGTATTCTTCATTCAGCACAGGATGAGTGCCCTGCGAATTATAAAGATCAAGTGAACCAGTAAAGAAGAATCAGCATAGCTGGTAGCAGCATACAATACTTAGACAACTATTCTCCATTACAAGCATAGTAGTTTCTTGAGTGGTCTACATCAATTATATTATTTAACAGAAGTCTAAGACAAAGTTGAACAGAAAAGGACACGTGTCGGCGGCTGAAAAGTGACCTTACAAGACCACGTGGGAATGCAGAAGTTTAACGCATGTGCAGACATATGTAATTCTTTGTCAACGCCTAGGAACCTAACATTCTATTTGTTTATTCAAATAGTGGTGCCAAACCGAATTGAGGTGTTCCTGCAAATAGCTACCAAAGAGGAAAGAAGAGAGCACGCTCTCTGATGCAGTTATCCCCATAAGTACAGACATCCTACGTACCAGTGGACAATAGATCAATTACATGGATAAAAAGACTACTATAAATAAAAGTATTCACTACTGTAATATTTAGTGGCGTAGGTTTATTTAAATAGAGTCCAAACGTGTAATAGCTTTAAGATATCCTCTCTAGCTATAATTAGGTGTAATATGTAATCAACCAACTATTATTCCGCCAAGAACGGTTGTGATTCTTTATGATTTATATCAATAAATAATAAGCGTTGAAAATTACCCTTGACTCTCATTTAAATTATCTGTTTGAATACTCAATTGCTATAACACTTAAGTTAATTGAAAAGAATTGTATTCACCCCCCTCTATAATACTCTTGTTGTTAATCAAGGGACCTACATCGTCTCATTCTTCAATTACTAAGAACCAAATCGTTTCATAACAATAACACAGTTCCGAAGCCAAATGGTTTTTTCGGCGGCTGTCCCAGAGTTCGTATACCTGAGGACGGAGGTGGTGCTTTCAGTGGTTCGTGAACAAAATCTTTACGAAATGGCGGCAATACTTTGTTCATGCTCCGAACTTGCTTCAATATGAACGAAAATGGTGAGGAAGAGATGGCGGCAGCGACACAACCAACAATCACCAGTTTGTTGCTCCAATCTTGCTTCATATCTAAACTTGGTGGTAGCTTTCAACGATGTAACGATGGGTATCAATTTCAAAGAACTTGTTTCAGATCTTGCTTAGATTCGTTTTACAAACAGCAAGAAGTTATTATGGTAGTAAATTTTTTTGTGAATATTGTTTGAGCACTTGTGATGAAAATTGTAGGGATTTTGTGACAACCCGGAAATTTCTAACCAAATTTAAACTTTAATCTTTATATGTTTCCGACACGATAAGCAATATTTGTTAAGTTAAATTGCAAGAATTTTAAACTATGTTCATACATTCATTCAACCTCGACCAAGTTCCAACGATTCACGAACCATTAAACGAATATGATTATATATGTATATATGTATATATATTATAACTTGAAACGTAAACAAAATATTAGATTAAATACTTTATATGATTGTATATGTTTCAAAATGTTTATCAATGGAATTAGAAGATAAGATCAAATGATTGAATTATCAGATATATTGAATTATGATTACAAGTCTCTGTTGAAAGGCCCACGTTGATTTGAGAAATCTTTCCATTTTAACAATATTCGGAAAATGGTAAAGTGATTTATAAATAAGAACAAATTGTCAATCATTGAGAACTAGACAAAGGATAGTGGAAGATTGAATCTCATAAAGACTCGATTGATCTATTTAGTTTCAAACGTACAAAAACGTTTTCAGTTTAAAAAGAACTTTATTATTAAAACGTATATAACTTTTATAAATATCTAGAACCACTTTTGACAACTCATTACTTAACTAGTATGATAAAGATAACGATATTTATATTTTATTTTATTAAATATATATAACGATTTAAATTAATATTGTATATATTTATACGCGTATTATACGTACATAGTTTTATAATTTTACTATACTTAAACTTTACCTTTACTTTATTTTTACTTTACTTTAACTTTAATAATTCACTTTAATAATTCACTTTAATAATTCATACTTTAATAATTCACTTTAATAATTCATACTTTAATAATTCACTTTAATAATTCATACTTTAATAATTCACTTTAATAATTCATACTTTAATAATTCACTTTAATAATTCAAAAATCTATTATAAATAGAATTCAATAGGTTTCATTATTTCATAGAAACTTGAAAATATTTTTCTCTAAAGTCTCTCAATCGATTTACATATATATTTACTCCGCATTATTTCAAGATATTATTAGTATACATAAAATATTACGACGGAGTGCTGTCCGAGTGATTTCGAAATTGTTTTTCGAGTAGGATAGGATTAAGGAAATTATGAGTTATAGCTATGGAGGTGATTGAGTATGGTTCATGGGTATGCTCGTGAGGTCAATATAGTGTTTATCATTGCCGTTGCGTCTACGTACCTTTTCTGCAATATTGAATCTCAATGTTGATACGTGAGTACTCATAATTTAACTTTTACATATTAATAGTGTATCCCTGACTAGTGCTCGAGTATTTAGGATTATGCATGCTTGTACTTTTGATATTGCCCTTAGACAGGTTAGGTTGAATATTGAATTAGTTACACTTGCGGTTGAGATAAGGTATAAGATATGCATGTCCTTGGAAAGCTAGCGAAAAATTAAGAACTTTTCCTTTAGATATCGAATGGTTTCGATGAACAGATTAGAAGTTATAATCAATTGAATTTTCGATATTTTTATTAAAAATGATTATTATTATCGTCGTTTTTTATCGTCGTTCTAGTTTTATCTTATTATTATCATTATTATTATCTTTATCAATAAAAAGGATTTATCATTAAAAATTGTTATTTTTTTTATTATTACTATCGTTATTATCATTAAAGTTATAATTAGTATTATTATTATTATCCAATTATTATTATTATTATTATTAGTATTATTATTATTATTATCATTATTAATATATATATATATATCATTATTTAAAAATGGTTATTGTTATTGTTATTATTATTATTATTACTATATTATCATTAAGATAATTATTAGTATTATCGTTAATAATGTTATAGTAACTATCATTATTAATATAAGTGTAATTAAAACAAATATTTGTAACACCTAATTATTTTGATTACTATTATTATCATTATTATGAACACGATATAAAAGACGATTAAAATCTATTAAACGAAACGATTAGGAAATAATGAGTAAGAGTATCATGATGAAATTAAAATATTATAAGATATTGATTTAGTTAAAATTATCGTTCTTATTATTTTTATCATTACTATTATTATTAAAAGTATCGTTAGTATTAAAACTATCATTTTAATAAAAATTATCATTTTAATATAAATGTCATTGTTACTATAAAATATCATTATTATTATTATTTTAAATAGAATTATTATTTTAAAGATAATATTAAAAATTATCGTAAATATTAAAGTTATCATAATTAGAATTATCGTTTTATCATAATGTCATCTTAGTAATTATAAATATTGATATTTTTATAATAATAATTATTATTATTACAAAATAATACAACTTTTACTTACTATCATTATAGATATTATTTTATCAAATAAATATGTGATACAAACATATTTTACTACGTGTAATAACTTACTTTAATAATACCTATCATATTATCTTTATGATATTAAATGAACCCTATAAATTTTATTACTTAATATATATAAAAGTATATTTTATTACATAAATTTAATATAAAATTTTATTTATTAATAAATAAATTATATTTTTACTCTAATAAATCTTTTAAAAATATTTAAAAATATAAAACGACGATATTTAAACTATATATTAATCATGTATAGATTTTTGGAAATTATTTTGAGTCAAATTTACTTTTGTTGACTTTTGCATATTAGTCTCGAGCATTAGGATTGTGGTACACTATGACTTGACCTAATTTGTTAGACAAATATTGAACAACACATAATTATATATAATTAATTTAGGTTCGTGAATCCGAGGCCAACCTTGCACTTGTTCAATGACGTTATATGTATTTTTACTACGAAATACAGTATGGTGAGTTTCAGTTGCCTTTTTACCCTTTATATTTTTGGGACTGAGAATACATGCGCTTTTATAAATGTTTGATGAAATAGACACAAGTAATTGAAACTACATTCTATGGTTGAATTATCGAAATCGAATATGCCCCTTTTTATTAAAGTTCGGTAATCTAAGAATTAGGGAACAGACACCTTAATTGACGCGAATCCTAAAGATAGATCTATTGGGCCTAACAAACCCCATCCAAAGTACCGGATGCTTTAGTACTTCGAAATTTATATCATGTCCGAAGGAGGATCCCGGAATGATAGGGGATATTCTTATATGTATCTAGTTAATGTCGGTTACCAGGTGTTCACCATATGAATGATTATTTTTGTCTCTATGCATGGGACGTATATTTATGAGAACTGGAAATGAAATTCTTGTGGTCTATTAAAATGATGGAAATAAATGATTATGATAAACTAATGAACTCACCAACCTTTTGGTTGACACTTTAAAGCATGTTTATTCTCAGGTGTTAAAGAAATCTTCCGCTGTGCATTTGCTCATTTTAAAGATATTACTTGGAGTCTTTTATAGCATATTTCGAAGAACGTTGCATTCGAGTCATTGAGTTTATCAAAGATTATTATTAAATCAATTTATAGTTGGATAGTGGATATTATGAAATGGTATGCATGCCTGTCAATTTTCAATGTAAAGAAAGTTTGTCTTTTAAAAACGAATGCAATGTTTGTAAAATGTATCATATAGAGGTCAAATACCTCGCAATGTAATCAACTATTGTGAATCGTTTATAATGTATATGAACGGGTCCTTTCAGTTGGTATCAGAGCGGTGGTCTTAGCGAACCATGTCTGCATTAGTGTGTCTAACTGATAAGTCGTTAGGATGCATTAGTGAGTCTGGACTTCGACCGTGTCTGCATGTCAAAAGTTTTGCTTATTATTTTTAGTCGGAAATCATCTGCTTATCATTCTTAGAAAATTACCTGCTTATCATTACTAGTCTAGACACGTCTTGCTACATTAATTGCATGAGTAGTGTATAGACAAAATTCATATCTTAGCGTATCTGCTAAATCATATCTTATCGTATCTGTTACTTTAAACTTTACCTGACATATCCCGCAAATTCCTCCGTAATCTACGAAATCTTTTGTTCTATATCTATAGATATTCTATGTAATTAGAATACCATCCGATAACCGAAAATCATTTCATATCGAAAAAAATCCTTATTCAATCGTACGAAATGGAATTCATCATTAATTCAAGTTCCTCGAATTCTGAAATGGAATCCCACTCCAGCTCTGAAAGCAGTGTGACCGGAATGGATCAACCAATCAGCCATCATCTATTCTGGATGAATTGGGGATGGGTTCGTATCCTCCTCAATCATTGGAGACAAGAAGAAGGTGATCCCTTCCATCCACCCCATTGCCCTCTTAACGAAGAACCTGAAGCACTTACCGGCGAACCAATCCGAAACACCATTTTCTCTCTCATTTCCAGAGTATCTCTTCACGATTATATACTACATCAAATTCTAGATTATATTTATCCGCTCGTCCGAACCGACAATCACACCGGTATAATAGAAGAAGTCAACGAGCTTCGCGCTCGGGTAGTGGCTTTGGAGAATATGGTGCAAAGATTACAAACACCAGCAGCAGCACCAGTAGCATAACCAGTACCACCATCATCAACGCCAACAGTACCATTACCACCTCCAACCACAACCGCGTCGTAAACCTCAACTTCACAATTTGTCCCACGAGCATCAAGGTCATACGCACCGTAGATACCAAGGAGTACCAACAACAATAACTGACGAAGTATTAATTCATAACTTCATTGGAGAAACATTCTGCGGCGATTATGTAATCTCTAAAGTCTTAGAGATTATCTAATCTAGCCCTAACCATAAATCAGTTAAACGAACCAAAATGATAGAAGGAAGAGTAGAAACCCTGACAAAAATGGTGTGTGATTAACAAGCTAAACTTGCTTTACCAACAACATCAACAGTACCGCCAGCGTTACCAGCATCGTCAGTACAGTCAACATCCGAATCAATAACACCGATAACATCACAAACTCCGTCAGTTCAAGAATCACTGTGGACATCATTACGAATCAATAACGTGTATATTGTATCAACGAGTTATGAAGAATTAACTCATTCCCTCTGAAGAAATTATATATATATTATATATATATATATATATATTTTGAAATAAATCTTTCCGTGCTAAGCTATTGTATGTGAATCTTAACTACTCGGTTAATTCATATTACAAATATGCAATAATGTACGTCCTTCGGCCGCAACTTAACCAGCGTTAACTACAATCTCTGTCGCAATTCAAAAAATTCCAATTCATAATAAATCAAGTATATATTTGATTTTACAATTTCATTATCGATGTACCCGAAAATTTTCAGATAACATCATTCGTACTTTGCGAAATTCACAAGAATTCCACGAACCGATCATCATACATCAACAAATAACGAAGTATTGATTCATAATTTCAATGTCATTAAAGAAATACTGCGTAAAAGTTATGTACTTTTTAAAGCCTTTAAGGATTATTCAATTCTAGTTTCAACCGTAAATCAAATGAGTTTAATTTAACATTAACTCATTAAATCTATGTTACATTTGAAGAACATATACATATATATATTTTCATAAAGACTGTAATAAAATTCTTTTGTACAAAATATTAATTGTGAATTTTTTTTAACGGGTAGGTAATACCCGAGAGATATATAAATTCACAATTAATATGTTACATTCTTCGAATCTGATTCAGCAAATCATCCATTATACTCCCTACTTTCACAACAATATACATTCTTTTATAGAAATCAAAACAACCATACTCATTCAAAATTTAATTACATATTCTGATTTTGAATTCTCAAAATTCAACTTGAGATATGACCAAAATCATCACTCTTAGATCCTTACATCTTTCACAAGCTATATTTTGACTTCAAAACTGTGTTAGAACATCAAATGTATGTTAACGATTACAATCTGTGTTCAAACCCTTCGAAAATTTCTGAAGACACTTCGAATGATGAGCAATCGAGATGATGATCCAACCACATGTTACCCACAGTTAAGTACCCGAAAAACTCTTGAAACCAAAGTAAAAGTTTAAACAGCGTATCCGCGCAAGATTCTTTGGCATTTATTACCAAAAATAACTTTGCGACTCCTATTTAAAGTAGCCAGTTTTGTCACAGCTCCAGCAAGTCAACTTCGACTTTTCAGTCAGACTAACCTTATTATAACCTTGAGATATACACCATCGTTACCAGGGAACCTTTTACATTTCACCACATTATTAGCAGATGTACCAACAACTTCATTACCCTTTGACTTTAGCCTCTCCAAAAAGTCATTATAATTATTCATTGAAACCCCATCATTTACTCATTCGCATCTTGTAATGAGAATTGCCATACGAATCATTGGGAATTAGCAATCAGTATTTTAAAATCTCGCAGGATGTCTACGCCAACAGTTATATGTGTATATATAACGTCTATCTTCTGGACTTAATTTGAATGTGAAGTTTCTGAAAAACACTCCGAACTACGAATTGGTTCTCCGAAAATGGAAAAAAAAAATGCTGATGAAGCAGCGAAAACTATAAACGACTTTAAATGGTAAAACCTGGATTATAATGATGAAGTGTGCTGGCAAAGCGCAGAAAAAGAGAAGTTTTGGAACTGGAAACGGATTGAGCAAAGTAGGAAGGAGGCTGTGGACAAATTACAAAGACTGAACCTGACTTCAAAGGATCCAAATGATTCAGTACCTGCTGAAGTCATTAACGAATACCTTGCTCCTGACTCTAAACCCCTGCGGACAATGTTCTTCATCATCCTCTGATATTAGAAATTCTAAAATATCATCATATCTTTCATTATAAATATCCTCCATATTTCTGAAGATATTTTCTTAATTTTTCTTATTTGAAATCATTTACCTCTTCGCGCTATCTGTATTACATCATAAAAGAAACTATTTTAGTTTCTAAATTCTGAAACATTCAAGTTTAAAATAGGAATATTTTGAAGTAATGTTGGGAACTGAAGCATGAATTAGTATAATATAATGACACTTGATCAATGTGATTATATTACAGTAAGTCATGCTGAGTTTCTAAATGGAACGTGATGATTCACAGATCATAACATCATCATGTGCCATGTTATACGACTCTTGTATTCTATTTAACCTCTAAAATATCAAGAAAATATTTCTTGATGATTCGGCCTTTTCCAAGGTATTCTAGTAATTTGACAAGTCAAGATCGTGCCATCACAATTTCCTTCCTAGAACTTTAACAATGTTCATTCCGAAATTCATATCTGTGAATTCTGGACCATTACAAGCGGTGCTTAATCGCAAGAATAAGAAACGAAAGGACAAAACTCCGAAATAGAAATTGGGGTATAAATTGCAGCAAATAAAAGAGAGCATTAACTGTGAATGATAATGATTATAGAAGACAGAAGCAGAGACTTTGAAATATAAGGGAACATATAAATCCCAACGACAAACCAGAAATTATAAGCCATATATATCGATGCATATAGCAATATAAAGACACGGGAGAACTAGAAACACTATAAACCCAAGAGTATAGTAGAAGTAAATAGATTCTTCCGGCGGTAGATGAAAAAGAAGAATGACCGATATGAAAGTTAGAAGTATATCGAGAATCAGAACTGGATGGAGCATATTGATGAATACTTTAAAATATGAGTTGAGGAGGAAAGAATAGAAGGTGATGAAACATGACTAGGAACTTAGAAATCAACAGATTTAACTCACACAATGGCGGAATAAGTGAATCAAACCCTTTAGTGAATAGGTTAAGTTTTTTTTTTTTTTTTTTGATTAATTTAGTCAAACCACAACTAAATCAAGTGTGATTAGATCAACACCTAGAGCTATTATTCACCACCTGGGTGATTTGGACTGAGAGAGAATCAGAGGAGCTCACTAGATCTGAGTGTGTGTAACAAATGAGAGGCTTAACTTAAAATGAAGAACATAAGACTTTATATACCCCTGCTGTTGACTCACCCATACGATTCATTCATCACACGTACGAGTTGGCTTCATCAGCCATACGGGTGATCACTCACTCGTATCTTCTCATTTAGGTTGTAATTGTGACTTAGCTCAGCATCAACCGTGCGTATGAGCCTGTCAGCCGTACTAGTGAAGCTTCACTCGTACGTCTGACTAAGTCTAACATAGTCAAACATCTAAATCTCGTTCCTGCAGTTCCTGTAACCACATACAAACACGGATAGGATAATAACGAGCAATCATGGTGGCCTGTAAACTGTTGTACCTGCAATGGACATGGATAGATGTCTAGGGAGTTGCATAAAATTCATCAACAGAAGGTGTGAGTTGTAAGGAAACGAAGGAGGTGAATTTATAAGAAAATCTCCGACAGAACAATTAAAATGGACGATAGTATTTAAAGCGGATCCTAATATCCTTGATTACCGGAGAGTCAAATCTAATTAAGAAGATTTTCTTCAAATCCCTTGAAATCTGGGAATCAATCATATCTACGTCAAATGATAAGATGAATCTACACTTACTCATTTCACTCTTCTATGTTAGCTTCATTCGTACTCTTCATATAAATGAATTGTTTATCCAAATTATTCGCTGATGATAAAACTCTAATTTTCAGCCCGTATGCATCATGAAAACATACTTATTATCATTCACGACCTTTCCGCTCAAATTTCGGGACGAAATTTCTTTAACGGGTAGGTACTGTGACAACCCGGAAATTTCTAACCAAATTTAAACTTTAATCTTTATATGTTTCCGACACGATAAGCAATATTTGTTAAGTTAAATTGCAAGAATTTTAAACTATGTTCATACATTCATTCAACCTCGACCAAGTTCTAACGATTCACGAACCATTAAACGAATATGATTATATATGTATATATGTATATATATTATAAATTGAAACGTAAACAAAATATTAGATTAAATACTTTATATGATTGTATATGTTTCAAAATGTTTATCAATGGAATTAGAAGATAAGATCAAATGATTGAATTATCAGATATATTGAATTATGATTACAAGTCTCTGTTGAAAGGCCCACGTTGATTTGAGAAATCTTTCCATTTTAACAATATTCGGAAAATGGTAAAGTGATTTATAAATAAGAACAAATTGTCAATCATTGAGAACTAGACAAAGGATAGTGGAAGATTGAATCTCATAAAGACTCGATTGATCTATTTAGTTTCAAACGTACAAAAACGTTTTCAGTTTAAAAAGAACTTTATTATTAAAATGTATATAACTTTTATAAATATCTAGAACCACTTTTGACAACTCATTACTTAACTAGTATGATAAAGATAACGATATTTATATTTTATTTTATTAAATATATATAACGATTTAAATTAATATTGTATATATTTATACGCGTATTATACGTACATAGTTTTATAATTTTACTATACTTAAACTTTACCTTTACTTTATTTTTACTTTACTTTAACTTTAATAATTCACTTTAATAATTCACTTTAAAAATTCATACTTTAATAATTCACTTTAATAATTCATACTTTAATAATTCACTTTAATAATTCATACTTTAATAATTCACTTTAATAATTCATACTTTAATAATTCACTTTAATAATTCAAAAATCTATTATAAATAGAATTCAATAGGTTTCATTATTTCATAGAAATTTGAAAAAAAATTTCTCTAGTATACATAAAATATTACGACGGAGTGCTGTCCGAGTGATTTCGAAATTGTTTTTCGAGTAGGATAGGATTAAGGAAATTATGAGTTATAGCTATGGAGGTGATTGAGTATGGTTCATGGGTATGCTCGTGAGGTCAATATAGTGTTTATCATTGCCGTTGCGTCTACGTACCTTTTCTGCAATATTGAATCTCAATGTTGATACGTGAGTACTCATAATTTAACTTTTACATATTAATAGTGTATCCCTGACTAGTGCTCGAGTATTTAGGATTATGCATGCTTGTACTTTTGATATTGCCCTTAGACAGGTTAGGTTGAATATTGAATTAGTTACACTTGCGGTTGAGATAAGGTATAAGATATGCATGTCCTTGGAAAGCTAGCGAAAAATTAAGAACTTTTCCTTTAGATATCGAATGGTTTCGATGAACGGATTAGAAGTTATAATCAATTGAATTTTCGATAGTTTTATTAAAAATGATTATTATTATCGTCGTTTTTTATCGTCGTTCTAGTTTTATCTTATTATTATCATTATTATTATCTTTATCAATAAAAAGGATTTATCATTAAAAATTGTTATTTTTTTTATTATTACTATCGTTATTATCGTTAAAGTTATAATTAGTATTATTATTATTATCCAATTATTATTATTATTATTATTATTATTAGTATTATTATTATTATTATCATTATTAATATATATATATATCATTATTTAAAAATGGTTATTGTTATTGTTATTATTATTATTATTACTATATTATCATTAAGATAATTATTAGTATTATCGTTAATAATGTTATAGTAACTATCATTATTAATATAAGTGTAATTAAAACAAATATTTGTAACACCTAATTATTTTGATTACTATTATTATCATTATTATGAACACGATATAAAAGACGATTAAAAGCTATTAAACGAAACGATTAGGAAATAATGAGTAAGAGTATCATGATGAAATTAAAATATTATAAGATATTGATTTAGATAAAATTATCGTTCTTATTATTTTTATCATTACTATTATTATTAAAAGTATCGTTAGTATTAAAACTATCATTTTAATAGAAATGTCATTGTTACTATAAAATATCATTATTATTATTATTTTAAATAGAATTATTATTTTAAAGATAATATTAAAAATTATCGTAAATATTAAAGTTATCATAATTAGAATTATTGTTTTATCATAATGTCATCTTAGTAATTATAAATATTGATATTTTTATAATAATAATTATTATTATTACAAAATAATACAACTTTTACTTACTATTATTATAGATATTATTTTATCAAATAAATATGTGATACAAACATATTTTACTACGTGTAATAACTTACTTTAATAATACCTATCATATTATCTTTATGATATTAAATGAACCCTATAAATTTTATTACTTAATATATATAAAAGTATATTTTATTACATAAATTTAATATAAAATTTTATTTATTAATAAATAAATTATATTATTACTCTAATAAATCTTTTAAAAATATTTAAAAATATAAAACAACGATATTTAAACTATATATTAATCATGTATAGATTTTTGGAAATTATTTTGAGTCAAATTTACTTTTGTTGACTTTTGCATATTAGTCTCGAGCATTAGGATTGTGGTACACTATGACTTGACCTAATTTGTTAGACAAATATTGAACAACACATAATTATATATAATTAATTTAGGTTCGTGAATCCGAGGCCAACCTTGCACTTGTTCAATGACGTTATATGTATTTTTACTACGAAATACAGTATGGTGAGTTTCATTTGCCTTTTTACCCTTTATATTTTTGGGACTGAGAATACATGCGCTTTTATAAATGTTTGACGAAATAGACACAAGTAATTGAAACTACATTCTATGGTTGAATTATCGAAATCGAATATGCCCCTTTTTATTAAAGTCTGGTAATCTAAGAATTAGGGAACAGACACCTTAATTGACGTGAATCCTAAAGATAGATCTATTGGGCCTAACAAACCCCATCCAAAGTACCGGATGCTTTAGTACTTCGAAATTTATATCATGTCCGAAGGAGGATCCCGGAATGATAGGGGATATTCTTATATGTATCTAGTTAATGTCGGTTACCAGGTGTTCACCATATGAATGATTATTTTTGTCTCTATGCATGGGACGTATATTTATGAGAACTGGAAATGAAATTCTTGTGGTCTATTAAAATGATGGAAATAAATGATTATGATAAACTAATGAACTCACCAACCTTTTGGTTGACACTTTAAAGCATGTTTATTCTCAGGTGTTAAAGAAATCTTCCGCTGTGCATTTGCTCATTTTAAAGATATTACTTGGAGTCTTTTATAGCATATTTCGAAGAACGTTGCATTCGAGTCATTGAGTTTATCAAAGATTATTATTAAATCAATTTATAGTTGGATAGTGGATATTATGAAATGGTATGCATGCCTGTCAATTTTCAATGTAAAGAAAGTTTGTCTTTTAAAAACGAATGCAATGTTTGTAAAATGTATCATATAGAGGTCAAATACCTCGCAATGTAATCAACTATTGTGAATCGTTTATAATGTATATGAACGGGTCCTTTCAGATTTTACTTGCAAAAATGAATTGATGAAGATTGTTCGAGCAAATTTGTAAAAAATCATGGGTGTTGTGGAGATTAAACAAACAAATGTTGAAGATGTATATTTGAAAATAATTTGAGTAATGATTGTATTTTTGGATCAGAATGTGTGAGGGGGAATGGGAGTAATGGGTTGGTGAAAAGGACTAAATTTAATGTTTAGGTGGAGTAGAAGAGGTGAAGAAAAAGGACCAAAATATCCTCACATGTCTAGCATGTGACTGACACTTAACATATTAAATTAATGTCTATCAACGTTAATGACTAAACACGTAATACTTTGAAACTACAATGGCTAATATTGCAAGAAATAAACCATAGTGACTAAACTTGCAAGATTTGATAAATCGCAGTAACTGTCTGTATAATTAAGTCTTTTTTGTTTTCTCAGTTCTCACTCAAAATTAGTTTCATAAAAGACGTTGAAATGTTCAAACGCAACGCGCGAGCCATTAGGTATATTTGTTTTCCTTGAGGAGAGTTAAGAAAACACAATAATGCATCATGGTATCAGTATTTGATTTTGATAAAAATAAAATGGGGAAAAAAACAAGTAAAAAGAACGTACAACATTATGTATATATGTACAACATAATGTATATATGTAATAAGTATGGCTGTAAATGAGCTGAGCTACTCGATCTCGACTCGTTAAAAACTCCATAGCCTAAACGAGCTCGAGCTCGAGCTCGAGCCCGAGCTTGAACATATTTTGAATCTCGTTTAGTAAACGAGACCGAGCTCGAGCTTTATAATCGAGCTCGAACAGGCTCGCGAGCCTAAACGAGTTATTTATTTATGTACCTAAATTAGTATTTTATAATAATATTATATATTATATAATTACATAATAATTATGATTAATTTTATATAGTTAAAATATTAATACTAATCCTTATTATATGTGAATAAAATAAATACACAAAAATAAAAATGTAATATAAATATATAAAAAAATTAACAAAAAATATTGCGTAATAAACGAGTCGAAGATATCTTCATAACTATCTTCGATATCATCGTACTTTAGAAATTCTAAAATATCAGGTTATCTTTCGTTATAAATATCTCCGATATTTCTGAAGATATCTTCATAACTATTCTAGTTCGAAATTATTTATCTTTTCGTGTTATCTATGTTACATCATAAAAGAAACTGTTTTAGTTTCTATCCTTCTATAAAATTTGAGTTTAAATTA
This sequence comes from Rutidosis leptorrhynchoides, assembly GCF_046630445.1. NCBI lineage: Eukaryota > Viridiplantae > Streptophyta > Magnoliopsida > Asterales > Asteraceae > Rutidosis > Rutidosis leptorrhynchoides. Next base: position 234,785,060 of record NC_092335.1, read on the forward strand.
TGAATGATTTCCGGAGAAGTGTTGGGAGTTGAAGCATGAGTTTGTATAATATAATGACGCCCGGCCAACGTGATTATATTACAGTAAGTCATGCTGAAAATTTCTAATGGAACGTGATGATGGTTCACAGATCATACCCTCATCATGTACCATGTTACATAACTCTTTCATTCTATTTAACCTCTAAACATATCAAGAACATATTTACTTGATATTTCTATCTTTTCTGTGATTTCTGATAAATTAACAAATCAAATCGTGCTACTACATTTTCTTTCTGCTTAGAACATTAGTTATGTTCATATCTACAAATCCGAGACGTTTCGATCGCTTTACTTAAGTCGGGAAAAAAAACAAAAGCATGAAGCTTCAAAAATAGAAGGGAAAATATAAAGCCCGATAACAATACAGAAATTACAAACCGTATATATCAATGCGTATAGAAACATAAAGACATGGGAGAATTAAAAACATTATAACTCTAAGGAAATAGTAGAAGTAAACAGCTTCCTCTGGTGGCAGATGAAAAAGAAGAATGACAGAAGCGATGGTCGGGAAAATATCAAAGATCAGAACCGGATTTAGCATTTTCACAATCTTTTAGAAGTAAGAATTGAGGAAGAAAGTATAGGAGTGGTGAAAATAATGGAACGAAAGAGGTTAATTTATAGTGAAATATCAGACATAACAATCAAGGCAGATTACCGCATTTAATTAAATAGATTCTAATTTCCTTGATTATCGAAGAATCAAATCTTATAGATTACGAAGATTTTCTTTAAATCCTTGAAATCCGGAAATCAACTATTACTACGTCAAAAGTTAAGACGAACGTTGTTTTATTCATTTCACTCTTTTGTGACAGCTTCACTCGTACGCTTCGAGTAATCAAATCGTTTTATCCATATTACTCATTGGTGATAAAACTCTATTTACAACTCATATTCGTCATGAAAACAATTTTATTGTTAACCATGATAACTACACTTTAATTTCGGGACGAAATTTCTTTAACGGGTAGGTACTGTAATGACCCGGAAAATTTTGACTAATTTTAAACCAAACTCTCGATACGATTTAATATTTTTGACACGATAAGAAAAGTCTGTTAGGATAAGTCTCAAAAATTTTGAACTGTTTCATATATCCATTTGACCATTGACGGTTTCCAACGATTCACGAACAATTGTGTGTAAATAAATGTGTGTGTGTGTGTATATATATATATATATATATATATATATATATATATATATATATATATATATATATATATATATATATATATATATATATATATATGATATCTATATAATAGGTGAATATATGTATATTGTAATATATTGAATATTCAATATATGTTAATATATAATTATTAAATATTAAATAATTAATAAATTGTAATATTAATATATGTAATTGCAAGTTAAAATATAGTTATATTATTATTATTATTATTATCACTTTCGTTATCAATCTTAAAATAAATATTGTATTAATGTTAATATCATTATTATGAATATTATCATTTTAACATGATATATAGAGATAAAATTCGATACATTTAATTTGTCATATTACTATCATTACTAATATTATTGTTATCATTATTAATATCATTATTAATATTAATATAATTAGTAGTAAAATCATGATTTTAGTTATTATTAAGATTAGTAATAGTGTAATTTTATAATTACCATTACCATTAAAATCATTATTTATAATGTAAATAATATTATAAAGATAATACAATTTATCATTAATATCATAAATAATAAAAATTTTAATAATAATTATTGTTAATATTATTACTAATTATCAAATTATTATTATTATGATAATTATTATTAACAGTATTATTATGTTATTATTTCATTATTATTATTATTTATTATTAATAGAATTATTACTATTAATATTAATTATATATAAAAATAAATAAATAAATAAAAATATCAGGCAGAAGAATCCAATTTTCCATCTCAATCTACTTTACTCAAATTTCGGTTCTTGTCTAAATTTGTTAGCAATCTACATCAATTAAATTGTATGAATCTGTTTAATGTCATTCTCCAAATTTCTTTTAATTTTCATGAGTGATTCTTCCTGTCTGCGAACGTACACCAGCCAATCTCAATTCACACAAACTAACAAGAATCTGTTTCCTGTCACTATCCCTTTTTCAAAAATTTTGATTCTCCTTCTAGTCCTGATTGATAAATCTATCAACACCATCACTAAGATCCAAGTTTGATTAGATACTTTACTGCATAAGATCCGGTCAATTGCTCTCTATATATCTACTGATACTTGAAGAATCAAAAAGGAAATACACTGAAACAAATTGAAAATTTAGTTAGAAATCTAAATCAAACTTTATTTTATTCTATTTCATGTCCTTCTTTCTATCAATCGAGATCCTTTGTCGACCACCATTACTAAATAACAAGGAAGTATACTGCATTAACTGTGTAAATAAGACTTACAATTATTGCTAATCTATATTTTTTCCCATCTAACGAATTATATATATATATATATATATATATATATATATATATATATATATATATATATATATATATATACATATATACATATATATCCTAACATAATTACAAAGAAAACACACATACATAAATGAAACACTTACAACTATCATCCACCTCTATCACCACCATGACCATCGAGCCACCATCAATCATTCTGTTCCTCTTCGACTTCAATCAAACTAAACACCCGTCAATAACCACCTTAAACCCTAACAAACCCGTACACCCTTCGTTCCCCATTTCAGTTTCATTCTTGTTTTCCTGTCCATCAACAAAACCCCAAACCCTACGAACACTTTTATCACTTCTTGCGGTACCGGTTGTCACCACCACTGATGTGTAACCAGTTGCTATTATTTATGAACACACCAAGTCTGCTGCCACTATAATACTTACTGCTACTGCTACTCTATCGATTTCTGTTTACTTTCTCTTCGATTGACACTAAGAAAAATAAGAGAATGGTGCATATGGGTTTTGGTTCGTGAAATCTCAAAACAAGAAGAATATATTAAAAGTTGTGGCCATTTGATTGTATTATATCCAAAGTCCTAGACATGTGTTAGTGCATGTGGGACAATGTAATGAAGTATGGCAGACAAAATGGGTAACCAAAGTGAAAGAAAACCGAAAGCAAGATTCCTTTGTCTGAACCCCTTTAATTTCCATTGGACTGATTATTTGAAGACATTTTCATATGGGCTTCATGATCAATTAATTTAAAATAACGGGCCATTATGATTGCTACTATCGGTTCTTAGACTAAGTAACCCAAACACCACCAAATATACCTGTACGATTCTGTTTTAGGAGAATAAGGATGTGCTTAACGAAAATGATTTATGAGTGTTAATGGTAAGGATGAACCAAATCTCCTACCTTGTATGATAATTGCTACTATCAGTTTAGTTTCAAAAACCCAATACTTTGAACCCTTGTTGCTACTGACATGCTTCTATTCAGTTTTGAACCTATAACCAAAACCAATCTTGCTACTCGTTAACTGTTGTTGATTTAACGAAGTCTTCTAGGATGATGTTAATACGATACTGTGAGGATGCCGTAGAGGTTAGAGAGTTAAGGCTAAGGATTTAGATTATGATATTAGATAATAGAGAGATGTTTATATAAGATATGATAATGATGGTTATAAGTAAGATTAATGATGTTGAAGAAGAAATCTAGAATAACAATGATAAACATTAGAGATATCGACAGTTTATTATATTCCTGCCATCGACTTTTAAAAACGAAAAGAAGCAAAACCCTGCGGTTTATCTTCAACAACTAAAACAAGTAGCTGGTTATTTTTTTTGGGATCAACGATCGAGCTTTTATTTTGGTCACTCAACAAAGGATGGGCTAAATAAAATTGGGCTTTTATTCGGTTAAGATTGGGCTAAGCATTGGTTTGATATTATCAGACTAGAAACAGATAACTTCGGGATTTATATAATTAGGGTAAGAAGTAATCAGGAAAAACAGAAACAGAAGAGTGGTTTGATGTGTTAGTGGGGTAGCATGAGGTCGCAGGTTTGAGTCTGATCTGGGGCATTTTTTTAGAAAGCTCATTATTTGAGGTAGTGATCTTATTATCATTATTATTACTACTACTACTACTACTACTACTACTACTACTATTATTATTATTATTATTATTATTATTATTATTATTATTATTATTATTATTATTATTATTATTATTATTATTATTATTATTATTATTATTATTATTAAGAGTAACATAATTACTAAAGTTATCATTATAATTAAAATTATCATTTTTATTAAAAGTATCATATTATTAAAAGTATCATTATCATTATTATTATTACTACAAATAAAATAATTAGTATTATTATCAAAATTTAATATTGTCATTATTAAATTTAATTATTATTATTATTATCAACACTGTTTTAGTATTATTAATATCATTATTTTAACAAACAAAAAGTTATTTGTATTAAAAAAAATATCAAATACATGTATGATAACTATATAAATATTACATTACTATTTTAAATAAGTAATATATAAATTAATTTATAAAAACGAGTGTGGTTATTATTACATGTTAATTATATGTGTTAATATATATATAAATGATATAGGTTCGTGAATCCGAGGCCAACCCTGCATTATTCAGTTCGTCATATGAATATCTTTACTACAAAATATTGTATCGTGAGTTCATTTGCTCCCTTTTACTCTTTACATTTTTGGGACTGAGAATACATGCGCTGTTTTTACAACTGTTTTATTAAATGCCTTTGAAATCTATATTTTTGGATTGAGATGCTTTTATAAATGTTTGACGAGATAGACACAAGCAAAACATTCCTCGAATGAATTATTATGCAGACAAAAGTTCTGTGGATTATTATTGAATTAGTTGGATGTGATAATTTCCACTAATTGTTGTGAATATTTTTCCCCTGATTATTATTGCTTGGTAACCTAAGAATTAGAAACGGGTATGGACCTAATTCACGTGAATCCTAAAGGTAGCTACCGGGTTTAACACCCCCACCCAGAATGTTCACTAGACGGAAGAGCTAGTGGGCGTGGTGTTTAGTACTTCGAAGTTTATATATTATACAGACGAGATGTTCTGTTTTGGGGAGATTATTGATGCGCATTATATGTTAAGGTCGGTTACCATGTTGAACAATGAAATCAAAGTGAATGTTATGTATCGAGAGAATGATTTTTATACACAGGTTATGTGTATTATTTTTGTGCACGAGATATGTGTACGGTTATTAAAAATCACGAGGCAACCTACGGGGAGAAAAGGATACGAACCTACTCTGCCAAGCATTATGAAAAATGGTTTAGTACACGAGATATGTGTACTGTATTTAAATCTTGGGGTCTATCAAAATGATAAATTTTATTGTTTATAATAAACCTATGAACTCACCAACCTTTTGGTTGACACTTTTAAAACATGTTTATTCTCAGGTCTGAAAGAAATCTTCCGCTGTGCATTTGCTCATTTTTAAAGATATTACATGGAGTCATTCATGGCATATAGAAGTCAGTACCTCGCAATGGGACCAGCTGTTGAAGACTTCGTCCAGGTGGATTAGGACGGGTCGCTACAGTATGTTCCTTGTTCTCGATGAAGTTTAGATCGCGAGGACGCGATCGAATTTAAGTGGGGGAGAGTTGTAAGACTCTGTTTCAGTTTCAGTTAATTGGGACGCCGTCCCAAATATCTGACGCCGTCCAGATGTACTGACGGGCTAGCTGTGAAATTTTAATATTTTAATAAGGGCATTTGGGTCTTTTCATGTGGAGGTCGGTTTTGAGCCACAAAACTGATCAAGCCTATCCTTATCCTTATTTTCCACCTCATCTTCACCTCCCCAAACACTCTCAACCTGTTAGATTGAGAAACACATTTTTAGAGTGAGAGAGCTCGATTTAGAGAAGAAGAAGTCGGATTCTCACCAAAGTTCGAGTATTAAAGTTGTTCATCTCGTTCTCGGCTACGTTGTGGTAGTGTTGGTAAGTTCTAACTTCGAATTTCATTGTTTGATTTGATATTCAAAGTTAAGGTTTGAACTTGATTTGTTGAGAAACCCATTTAAACTCATGAAGTGAGTTTATTGATGCTAGTAATCGGGTTTTATATTATTGTTGGTGGATTTTGGGTTTGTTGATGTTCTAACCATGTTTAAGACTTGTAATTGGGTTTAATCACTAGGTTTAGTGACTATGAAAGTGTTGGAACCTATTTGGGTGTATTTGGAAGACTAATTTTGAAATGGGTCAAAATTAGGGTTTATGTGTCAAATTGGGTAAGACAAGTGGTTAGCACTTATGATTGGGTTTAATTGGTGTACTAAGACCATTTTTATTAGTGTGAGTGATTATTGGTTAGTTTGGGCATGGTTTGTGCTTAGATGTGCAATTGGGTCAAAATTGCACTAAGTGTCAATTTGGGTTGGTTTGTAATCCACCATAATTGTGTTGTTTGTTATGTGATAAATAGAATAGGTACTTTCCATTGACATGTTGTGAATTATTCGGTTTCACTCATCAAGGCGCTAAGGTGAGTGTAAATATATTATATTCGTATGTATGCATAGGATGGGTGCGGGTGGGGTAGAGTGATCCTTGGGCGTTCGGGTTCACTTTACACGTGTGTGAGATGATGGATTCTAGGAGTTTGAGTCCATGATATACACTTATGCTTTTTGGGTTACCACCCTTGGGGTAGTGAATCTTGGGAGTATACGGATTCACGTTGGCGTGTGATTTGGCGAACCCCGTTGATGTTGATGATGTTGATGAGGTGAGTTGGGATGGTGAATCTTGTGGAGTTCAGATTCACGGTGTCGTGTGTAGTTCCAACATTCCCAGTTATGTTGTTATGACTTAGGGTGTGCATCTTGTGTAGTTCAGATCCACTCGGACGTGTGTAGTTCCACCAACTCTATAGTCATTTAGTTGAGGTGTGAATCTTGTGAAGTTCAGATTCATAAGGCTTGTGTAGTTCAGCCATCCTCAATTGTAGTCGGGAGGAAGGTAGTGAATCTCGTGGAGTTCAGATTTACTTAGGCTTATGTAGTTCGGCCAACCTTCATATGTTTAAGGTTAAGGGGTTAACCTTGTGGTATTGGCTATATTTTCATATACGTGTATATATACGTTATTGTATTGTAGCTAATCTTGCGGTTTTGGCATGGTGGTACGTTATGTATAGCTTTGCGTAGTTATACAAGGATGTGGTATGTTGTTGGATCCTAAGATCAACATGAACACGATGAATGGAACGAATAGCCACAAAGTAATCAAGGAAGTTGAGAGAAAATGAGATTTTCTATTCCACGGCTTCCTTGATCTCATTACATAACATTAGCTATTGTTAACTTCTATAGAGTTCCTAAATCCTTTATATAACCCTCATCTAAATGATCTCTTGAGAGTATGATTGACTCATTCTCGGGTACCTAACAATCTCCCCTCATGAGGTAATCATACTTCCAAACGAACACTCCATAGGAAAAATATGCAAAATTACATGAAAGAAACATGCTATCGCTAACTAGCTCCCCGCACGAATCTTGCATGGCCGTTGAAGTAGATCTTCAATGTTGGAATTCTTCTACCTTCAATGGTCTTTAGGTTTGCACAGTGGAAATGCCCAACCATGTGACATTCATCGTAGCATCACTTCATGTCGTCGAAGAATATAACTCCCCTCCAACACTTGCCTTGATTAGCAAGCTCGAAAAACTAGAGAAACTCCCCCTTCAAAGTATATGGGGCACGATCGATCAAGTTTGATTTTAATCAACACATGATCGTCTCATAAAGCGTATAGATCGTTGGCTCCTTCGAAGTTCCTAACGTCTCAAATACTTCCCCAAGGATGTGGAAGTCGCTTTTCATTTTCCTTTGCTCACTTGTCAAACAAGTAACGCAATGATTTTGTCTTCTTTAAAGTCCGAGTTCAATACCGTACGCGTATTAAAGTCATACGCATATCAACCACATATATATATATATATATATATATATATATATATATATATATATATATATATATATATATATATATGTATATATATATATATATATATATATATATATGTATGTATATATATATATATATATATATATATATATATATATATATCCCCCACAATGATGCTTGCATAGAATAAAAGCTTCATTGTTTAAAATGGTTGACGTGCTCGGTAATTCCCCAAAATATCTTAAAGACGCGTATGAGAAAAGTCATGTGAATCCAAGCCTCAAAAATAGTGGAAAAATATGCTTTGGAGGTCCAGATTCGGTAAAGGACCAGTTCTGAAAATTCTGTCAAATATCAAGGACCAAAACTGTTAAATTGGTAGTCAGATTCGGTAAAGGACTGCCCTTGCAACATTCTGAAACCTTTTAGGGACTAAAACTTAAAAATTGAGGTTTCCAAGTCAGATTCTATAATGGGGCTTGTGTCAGATTCTGTTTTAGCCCAATTAACATAGTCTTATACCAGACTCGATTTGGGCCAGCAGGTTCAAGGAAGCCCAACCAACATAATCAATTGAGATCCATTAAAAGAAATTCGGTACTGTCAGTCAATAGCACCCAAGTTCGAGTATGATACCGAGTATAATACCGAGTATTATACCGAGTGCTATACCGAGTATAATCATACCGATTCATCTTCAATCCTGTATAACATACCGAATCCAAAAGCAATCGATCATATTTAATCATCCAAATACGGAATCATCCATTCGGTATATCAGTAACCGATTCATAATCATCAATATCGAAGCACAGTAGGAATACTGAATTTGTTCATCAACACAGTAACCGCCTTCATCTTTTGTATGAACATGAATCATGAAATCATTCAAATCTTCGAATTGAACATCAAAATCAATTGTAATGCACTCATCAATCAGCGACTTAGCTGTTGTGATGATTATTCATCCAAAAACATCAATAAATGCTAGAAATCTTCGATGAACAGCGCATACTTGCTTCGTATGAATGCAAAATTAGAACATGATTTGTAGATGTTTTTAGACATCAATTATTTCATAAAATATCTTCCAAATCATCATCATAGTACTCTAGAATCATCAATTGAACCTTAATCGTAACAGATCACTCGAATTTGTTCATAGAAGAACTGTATGACTTTTTAAACCGAAGCTTTGATTCTCAAATTCGAAATCGATACTGAGAATTGATCTCTGAGATTTGGCGTACAAATTCAAGACATGAAGATGAAGAGATCTACAATTTTACTTTTTCTCAAATCGTGATGAATCTGTCTGGAGCTCAAATCGATTAGAGATGAATACGAACGACGAACACGGATTAAATCACCTCTGATTTGTTGCTGAGGATAAATGATTATCAATGAGTGTTCAATGATATATGAGAATCACGAATCTAAAGATAAAATGATTTGAGAAACATCAAAAGATTAAATTCAATTTAGAGCTTGTAATGATGAAGATAGAAGTATACGAGCACTGTAGCATATTTGATTTAATGAATATAAGTTTTGTGATTTTGTATTTCTGTGATCTAAAATATATAAAATAAAAATGGAACTCGGAAAATGTTGTTGTGAATTGTGTTAATGATTTTGTGTTTAAATTTTGTGAATTGGATAAGGTTCGGTTTAAATTAGGTAGAATGAGATTCAATTTCGGTAAATCTCATTTGAATGTGTTTGTGTTTTTGGTGAGATTCGGTAACGTGTTTGGAATAATTTCGTGTTTCCAGAAATTTTTGGTTGAATGTATGAAGATCTTCATGAAGATATGAAGATCTTCATGATGAAGGTTTGAAGATATGAATATCTCCAAGTTGAAGATATGAGGGTGTAAGGTGTCGGATATGAACATTCATCGATATTCATGCGGATCATCTTTGTTTCGTTGAAGATCCCGCTCTGATACCAAATGTTGGATCCTAAGATCAACATAAACACGATGAATGGAACGAATAGCCACAAAGTAATCAAGGAAGTTGAGAGAAAATGAGATTTTCTATTCCACGGCTTCCTTGATCTCATTACATAACATTGGCAATTGTTAACTTCTATGGAGTTCCTAGATCCTTTATATAGCCCTCATCTAAAGGATCTCTTGGGAGTATGATTGACTCATTCTCGGGTACCTAACATATGTGCTTATTACTTGTGTTGGATACGTATTCATTTTATGCATATGTATGTATATAGTATGTTTATCCTCACTAAGCTTTATATTTTACCCTCTCGTTGATATTATTTTTATAGGTTCGCAAGGTGGCAGCTCGGGTAAGCGTAGGAACTAGTGGACTTGCGTAGGTTGCTTTAGAAGACGTGCTTTCGGATTGATTTAGGATTGAGTAGTGTGACCTCAATCAACATGCTCGGTCTTTGTTTTGAATTAAACTAAAATGGGTCGTAATTGTCACTTTGATGTAATAATGGGTCGTTGGTGTCCCGAGGGTCATTAGACTCATTTGGTGGTCTAAACATCTTAAAATATTATTTTGTAGGTGGTTTGAACATGGGTCTTTTGAATGAATTGAAACGGAACTAATTTGAAGTGTTAAATGTGTTTTGTAATGAAAAGTGCAGGTCAGGTCTGTTGGACGCCGTCCCAGTTATCTGGACGCCTTCCAGTATAAAATAGTTTGGTGAGTTTCAGTCACAGAACATTTTAGTATTACTGGAGGCCTTCCAAATGTTTGGACACCGTCCAGATCTCTTTATTACTGGACGTCGTCCTGATTATTGGACGCCGTCCCAATGTACTGTTATAAAAAAAATTATGTCGTATTTTTTTGGTAAAACGAAGTTGGGTCATTACAACAGTCTCCTCCTCCTCCTCCTCCTCCTCCTCCTCTCCTCCACCTGAGGCTACCACTTCTACTACATCTCAATCCACGCATCCTATGATCACTCGCACTCGTCTTGGTACCACCAAACCTGTTCAACGTCTTAATCTTCACATCTCTGTCACATCTCCCATTCCCCGCACATATCTAGATGCCTTTAATGAACCTTAATGGAAACCATCTATGACTGAAGAATATAATGCTTTAATTAACAATAGTACTTGGAGACTTGTGCCTTGCCCATCGGACACGAACATAGTTCGCTCCATGTGGTTGTTCAAGCACAAGTTTAATGCAGATGGTGTTTTAAGCAGGTATAAGGCTCGACTCGTTGCAAACGGTCGCAGCCAGCTAATTGGCATTGACTGTGATGACACTTTTAGCCCGGTTGTCAAACCGACCATGATACACACTATTCTGAGTTTGTCATTATGACACTTCCTTATTTATTTATAGGCAGGGATATGACACCGCGTACCTCTTACTGTATGTTGATGATATTGTGTTAACTGCATCTTCCACATGTTTATTACATAGGTTCATTACCTCCTTACATAAGGAGTCTGATATGACTGACTTAGGCCCGTTAAACTACTTCATCGGGATCTCTGCCACCCGTACTGCCTCTGGCATGTTCTTGTCTCATAAAACATACGCCACAGAGATTCTTGAATAGGCTTATATGATCAACTGTCACCCCTGCCAGACTCCAGTCGAACCCGGGGCGAAGCTCACTACTCACAGCCCTCTTGTTCAGAACCCGACTCTTTATCGCAGTCTTGCCCGTGCATTACAGTATCTCACATTTACTCGGCCAAACATCTCATATGATGTTCAGCAAATTTATCTGTTCATGCATGATCCTCGAGAGCAACACCTTCATACACTCAAGTGGATTATCCGTTATGTGCAGGGGACTACTGATCTTGGCCTTCACTGATATGCCTTGTCTCCTACTACATTATTCGCTTACTCTGACTCAGATTGGACAGGTTGCCCCACCACGAGACGATCTACCTCGGGTTATTGTGTTTTTCTCGGCAACAACCTTCTTTCATGGTCTTCAAAGCGGCAACTCACTCCATCTCGTTCCAGCGCCGAGGCAGAATATCGTGGTGTTGCGAATGCAGTTGCCGAGACATGTTGGATACGTAACTTACTACGAGAGCTTCACTTTCCTCTCACAGCTGCTACGCTGGTTTATTGTGATAATGTCAGCTTGGTATATCTCTCCTCAAATCTGATTCAACATCAGCGGACCAATCACATTGAAATTGACATTCACTTTGTCATAGATTTGGTTGCTCAGGGACAGGTTCGGGTTTTACATGTTCCATCCAGATATCAGTTTGCAGACATCTTCACCAAAGGACTACCATTTGCTTTATTTGACGAGTTCAGATCCAGTTTGAGTGTTCGACGTACTCTCGCTCCTACTGCGGGGGATGTTATCGGATATCACTCCTATAATTAGAGTGATACAGCTAGAATTATGAATGTATCACAGTTAGAAAATCTTGATAGTTATTGAGTATTATTTCTATATTTGCATTGTAAGGCTTAATGCCTCCTATATATTTGTCATCGATGGAATTAGATGGGCAACACAATTACCACCTTAATATGTTCAGTTTTCATGAAAACTAATATTGTTTCACTCAACACTCGTATGTTATCAAATTTATTAGCTTAATATCGATTTATTTATTACTTTGCTTAATATATAATGATTACCTGAAACAAACCCTTTTTAAATTTCGATTTGATTTCAAATTACCCATATAAGTTTAGATATAAATAAGGACTAATATTTGATAATTGTTATTCATCATCAATCTGTTGACCAACTTGAACCTTTGAATGTACTCTTCCCCAATCTGTTAATTTCTATTTGTTTGATTATGTACATACATTTCTCAACTTTTCAGAGTTTTTATACTTTGGTTATCCTTGTCTAATTCTGTGAATTTTATTAATTTTTAAATAATTTCTTGTAATTTGGCTGTGATTTCCTTATTGATATTTTTGTAGATTTCTAATACACTAGAAATGTGTTTCGTTAGAATTTTTCTTAGTTATTTTAAGAAAGATTTGATGTCGTGACCGAATGAAATGAAACATTATGGAACAAGTATGAAGATATCAAAGACAGTTTAAGTTTATATGACTAATGAGATTTTGGATATACTTGAGGATACCTTATATAATTAGGTGTTGCTTAGTGTAAGATTGATATGCAAGGTATAACATATAATCATACGGCTAAATTCATTTGAGCCTTCGGGATCACACACATATACACCTAGACGTCAAATAATATATATATATATATATATATATATATATATATATATATATATATATATATATATATATATATATATATATATATATATATATATATATATATATATATATATATATATATATATTACTCAAGTAACGAAATGAATTAAAATATTTACTTTTAAATTACTTAATTAATTGAATGGTTAATTTTTTAATTATAATTAAATAAATCTTGTAGGACAAGTATTTTTAATTATTTTCCGTATCTTGTTTCTTTTTAAAAAAATGTTTGTATCGAATGGTCGGTTTACAACTAGTCTTTGATTTCCCATTATAATTATATATGGAGTATAATATATATAAAATCATGGGATAGGGAGAAGTCATGGGTTCGATCTTTAAGGATGACATGATTTTCTTTAAATCAATTGAACACCAATAATGGTGGTATATATTGACCATATAGGGAGGTTTTACCGGATTCGTTCACGGACCCTGTAACGACCCGACTTTCTCGACTTACTTTTGTGCTTGTTACTTTCACAAAACAGCGTATTTGTGCGTACTGTGTTGGTTTATATTCTGGGATCTTATTTCATGATTAATTACTTTCGTTAATACCATACAACGTGCCATTAAGTACTTAGTTACTTAACTTGATCCCCGAATGCTTTTATGACCGTTAGTGTCACTTGACGTTTAGAACAAGCTATATGTTTTGGTACACGTTTAACTTTTATCATAATTGGAATATTACGACTACGTAATACTAATTGTTATTTCCTAATAACAATTACTTGGGTTTTTGGTTGCTTATTTACGATTAGTAATTTACTTATGCTCACTAGTTAGTCTTGTTGGACTTTCTACCTTGTTGGACTTTAGCTCAACCTACTCTAGCTAATGGACCATTTAATTAGGCCAATTTTAAATGGATTATGACCCATCAAGATGTAGGACAAATACCCATTTATAAGAGCCAACATACTAGCATTTTTGTTAACCATAATCACAAATGTTGCATGGGATCCTAACAATAAGCACCACCTTTAGACCACCACTAACCAAAAAGCAAAAAGGTGTCCCCTTGTCCCCACAAACCCCACGGCCAACCCTCACCATTTTCACTATAAATACCAAGCTATTTTCTTCCATTTCATACTTGATCTCATTCACATTTTACACACACTTACTCCCTAATTCTCTCTCTAGTCTTTCTCACTCTCAAAAGTGTAAGTTTCAAATTTTCTTCTTCTTCTTTTTCTTTTCTTCTTGTTTTCGACATCATCATCATCACTAAAGGATCAAGCTTTTTAGCTTTTTGATCTTGTTATATCTTGAAGATTCAAACTTTGATTTGAATCCTTTAAGAACATGAAAGATTCAAGCTTTCTAGCTTTGAATCTTCATTACTTTTGTTGGATCTAAGTTTTCTAACTTATGATCTCTTTTATTTTGTTAAAAGATCAAAACTTGTGTTTATGATCTTCATGAAACTTGAAGATCTAGCCTTTTGCTTTAAGAATCTTCAAGAGCATTAAATATTCAAGCTTTCTAGCTTAGAGTTTCATTATTTTTTTTAGATCTTAGCTTTTTAGCTTATGGTGTCATTACTTTTACTAGATCTTATCTTTCTAGCTTATGGTCTCATTAATCTTGTAAAGATCCAAGCTTTCTAGCTTAGGGTTTCTTAATACTTGAAGATCTAAGTTATTATTGTAGATCTCACTTGCTTGGAACCTTTTTATGATTTTTATAATGATAAAAATCAAGTCTTCATCATCTCATATGATGAAGATGCATAAACTTGTGTCAAAAGCACAAAGGTTGAAGCTTTATTGTGTTTATGCAATAAAGAGACAACCTTGATGTTCAAAACTTATAGAATGTTAGCATTCACTCTTAGTTGTGTGTTAATGATTGAAACTTGGTCAAAGTGATGCTAAAACATCAAAGAGTTGTACTCTTGAAGCTTACACGCATCAAGGATGAGAACCGTGATGAGCATCAAGCACCAAGAAGCCCACCGGAGTACGTGTTTGCTATTTTTCTGGGTCTGATCAGACTCCTAGGACTTCTGAAAAACTAATTTTCAGATAGTTCGTTTCGAGTATATGACTTTTCATTTAGAACTCGCCTAAATCCGATATACGGTTTAGGATTTATAGCCTTCCGAAAATCACTACGCCCTTGTAATGACGTGCTGAAAATTCTGACCTACTCGCGCTTAAACCATCGCCACGGTCAAACGACATCGAGTTAGGATCTAAAAATTGGATAGTGGTTAGAGGACTCACATACGGAGCCTTGGCCACTGACCACGCATCTTTTCGGTTTGTATAGAGGTCGTAGCAGATGTCCTAAGTCAGCCTTTTGTTTCGATCTCTATTCTTGTTGAAAACTTACTTTAGCTTTTACGAATGATGATGATGATGATGATGATGATGATACTTAAGACTTAATTTATTCACTTTAAAACTTTTGGGGACAATATACTGACTTAGTGACCTTTGACTTAGGTTGACGACCTTTCAGACCGACTGACTACCTGCATACTTTTCATATCGACTTTTATTGCTTAGTCACTGTGAGTTATAGCTTCCCTTTTTACTTATACTCCTTTTTACTTATACTATTTTTGGGACTGAGAATACATGCGCTTTTTATGTTTTACATACTAGACACGAGTATTTAAACTTTATATATGTGTGGGTGAGATAATGGCACAAAGCTCCTTAGCTCGGTAACGTTTAACTATTGGTTTATGAACCGGTAGATGCGAATCTTAGATATGGATCCATAGGGTTTGACATCCTCACTCGGGCTAGTCGCGCTAGCATTCAACGGATGTTTAATACTTCGTAAACAGACGCACTCGCCAAGTGTACTTTTAGGGGGTAATATTACGTTCAGTTAGTTACCGGGTGCCCACGGATAAGCATATACTTTTCATACTATTTTGAATACGAAATCTCGTGGTCTACATTACATTACTGATTACAAAAAAACTATAGCTCACCAACATTCGTGTTGACCTTTTAAGTGTGTATTTCTCAGGTGCTTAGACGTTGTTGCTTCCGCTGTTAGACTTGCTGTCTTGATGTCATAGACTTGCTGTTACAGACTCGATGTGTTACACTTCTGCTGCATTACTTAAAGATGTCTCAATCATTGAACTTTTATTATGCATTCGCAACTTATGTTATTTTGAATAATGGCTTTGTAACGACCTTTGTGTCACGTTATCTTTTGTAAAATGTTACCTTTTCATGAATGCAAAACTTGTTTTAAAATACCATATAGTATTATACCGTGTAATAAACCTGTTGTTGAGGATTCATACATGATGGTTTTGTACGAGGCGTCACATTTGGTATCAGAGCATTGGTTGTAGGGAATTAGGTTGCATTAGTGAGTCTTGATCGAGTCGAGTAGGATTCGCTAATAGGACTAATCTACAACTAGCTCATTTACTTGTTTCTGCAAAACTACTGCATGCTACTGTATTATATTACTGCATGCTACTGCTTACCTTTACTGTTATGTGAACTTGTTGTATGCTACTGCTATTTTCTCGCTACTACATGCTACTATCTGCCTTTGATTGCATGTTACTTTTGTTTGATACTGTTACGATTGTCATGCTATGTACTGCTAGGATGCTGTAGTGCGTGATTACGTGCTTGCTATATGTCTTACTGACATGGAAAAAGTTATTTTTCCTTGTTCAGGTGTCGGACATGCCGCCCATGACCTTTGACTTCGAGAGTGACTCAGATACGTCTGCTACCTCGCCTACTATTGTTGCTGACTCACCGCTATCCTCCGGCGACTCTGGCGATTCTTCTTCTGGAGATAGTAGACACAAGCTTGACCTAATGGACATCTCGGACGGAGACGAGGATCCCGAGGAGATTCCAGCTCCACCCAGCCCTAGACTCCTGGGGCCACAGCAGCATTCCGGTGGTACTGTGATTCCTGGGGGAGACGGGGACGGTCCCTTCCGTAACGAGCGTGGACATTGGGTTAGACGCACCGCTGACGGATATGTCGTACCGATTACACCTGGCAAATATCGACTTATGACCACCGGCCAGACACTTTCTCCCGCCCGTGATGTACCTGCACTACCTTCAGACGATTCAGACGGATCATCATCCGACGATACCAGCGAGGAAGATCCCGAGGAGGATTCTGAGGAGGAGCCCGTGCAGCCACCCTCTACCCCACCGAAGAAGCGGTACCGCTTCGATGGTACTGTTATTCCAAGGGTTAATGGAGGTAAGCCGTTCATGAATGCACATGGACAGTTGGTTAGGGTCACAGCCCGTAAGCGGGTTGTACCGTATCCTGCCGATCCATTTGTGCGTAAGGTCACCCGCTCAGTGCCGTCTACTTCTAGTACTACATCTGCATCATCTGGACCATTTGCACCACCTGCACCATCTGCACCACCTGCCCCACCAGCATCTCCCACCGTCGAGGAACTGACGAGGGAAGTGCATGCCCTCCGTGCTCAGGTAACTGAGCTCGAGGACCAGATAACCCACCTGATGGACATCATTTACCCACCCTCACCCTAGGACTATTGTATTAGATTTCTTTATGTATCCCATTAGTAGTTTCCTATTTTTCATTTATGTGTTGTACGAACCTTATGATGTTGTATGCAATTTTCTTACTATGAATGGAATTCCTGTTGTTGATTTATTGTACGGTGTTTTATTACATGTTGGCTTTGTGCTATCTGCTGCTTGTTTGCCATGCTTAGATAACGTGTATTGTGTTGCTTCCATGTTGTTTACCTTATGTCGTGACGTTGTTGGTTAATGGATTTTGACTTAAGTCGAAACTTTTGTTTGGAAGATCGATGGCTAACGGAAGAGGTCCAAGGGAAATGCCCACAGTAGAACAGACTAAGGAGATGATAGCCGCTCGAGTAGCTGCAGCTATGGCGAATGCCAGCCCCCAAGCTCCACCGGCTAACCAGAACATCCAGAATGGGTGCACTTTCAAGGAATTTTAGAGTTGTAAGCCCCACAATTTCAGTGGAACAGAAGGGCCAGTTGGGCTGACGAGATGGTTTGAGTAGTTGAAATCTGTATTCCGTGTGAGTAACTGCTCCGAAGTGAATAAGACTAAGTTCGCATCG
This sequence comes from Rutidosis leptorrhynchoides, assembly GCF_046630445.1. Classification (NCBI taxonomy): domain Eukaryota; kingdom Viridiplantae; phylum Streptophyta; class Magnoliopsida; order Asterales; family Asteraceae; genus Rutidosis; species Rutidosis leptorrhynchoides. The sequence continues at coordinate 234,803,426 of NC_092335.1, forward strand.
TGCACGCTGTCGGATGGTGCTTTGACTTGGTGAAATATGTTAACCCAGGCTCAGGGATTGACGAAGCTTATGCTACACCATGGGAGGAGTTTAAGAGGGCTATAATTGAGGAATACTGCCCCAGAACCGAAATTCGAAAAATGGAAGCGGAATTTTGGGAACTGTAAGTTGTAGGAACTGATCTTGATGGCTATAATCGAAGGTACTTGGAGTTAGCTTTGATGTGGCCCACAATGGTTACTCCGGAGTACAAACGGATAGAGAGGTATCTGTGGGGACTCCCAAAGGACATTCAGGGAAATGTCACTTCTTCGAAACCAGCAAATGTCCCAGAAGCTATGCGCATGGCGCACACCCTGATGAATCAAATTACCATCCAAGAGCCAGAAAAGGCGAAATCAGAATCGGGAGCTAGTAATGGGAAACGTAAGTGGGACAGAAACAAGGGAAAAGTTTTTTATCAAAACCCAGCTAAGAGGTATGAGAATTTTAAGGGAAACAACGACTGGAGGAACCTTAACCCAAAACCTAGCTCTAGCCCTAACTACAAAGGTACCCTTCCTCAGTGTAAGAGATGCTACAAGCATCACATTGGACACTGCAACGTAGTGTGTGAGAAGTGTAAAAGGATTGGACACGTCGGCAGAGATTGTAAGAGCACCACCCCAGCTGGGAGGACAAACTCAAGTGGACCAAGGAAGTGCTATGAGTGTGGTCAGCAGGGCCACTTCAAGAATGAATGTCCCAACAAGAAGAAGGATGGCGGGCCAGCACATGGACGAGTCTTCAACATGAACGCCAGAGATGCCCGCGAGGATCCTGACTTGGTTACAGGTACATTCACTATCAATAAACTATTAGCTTCTATCCTGTTTGATACCAGTGCCGATAGGAGTTATGTATGTAGACACTTTTTCTCTAAGATAGATTGGTCGTTAGTGCCTTTGGATGAGAGTATACTTGTTGAGGTGGCCAATGGAAAACTTGAGAAAGTTGACCAAATTGGCCGAGGAGGTATTATAAACTTAGCTGGTATGGATTTCGAGATTGATTTGATACCCATTAAGTTAGGAAGCTTTGATGTGATAGTCGATATGGACTGGTTGTCCAAGGTAAGACCAGAAGTTATCTGTGGAGAGAAGATTCTTTGTATACCACGCAAAGATGGTGAGCCACTGATTGTTTACGGAGAGAGATGTAGCCTGAGGCTGAACCTTATTAGTTGCATGAAGGCACGAAAGGTTATGAAAAAGGGGCGTTTTGCCATTTTGACGCACGTGAAGAAGTTAGAAACTGAGGAGAAAAGCGTAGATGATGTGCGAATTGTGAACGAATTTCCCGACGTCTTTCCAGAGGAATTGCCGGGATTACCGTCGTTGAGATAAGTGGAGTTTCAAATCGATCTAGTGCTAGGAGCTGCCCCTGTAGCTCGTGCACCTTATCAGCTTGCACCTTCCGAACCGCAAGAGTTGCAGAGTCAACTGCAGGAACTGCTAGACCGTGGATTTATCCGACCGAGTTCATCGCCTTGGGGCGCACCTGTTTTGTTCGTGAAGAAGAAGGATGGATCTTTCCGCATGTGTATCGATTATCGTGAACTAAACAAATTGACGATCAAGAATCGGTATCCCCTTCCTAGAATTGACGATCTTTTCGATCAGCTGCAAGGATCCAGCGTCTACTCTAAGATTGATTTACGATCAGGTTATCACCAGTTGAGGGTGAAGGAGAGCGCTCTGCTGAAGACTGTGTTCCGAACTCGTTATGGTCACTATGAGTTTCTGGTGATGCCATTCAGTTTAACCAACGCAGCTGTCGTGTTTATGGATCTCATGAATCGCGTATGCAAGCCGTACTTGGACAAATTCGTTATCGTATTCATAGACGATATCCTAATCTATTCCAAAAGTGAAGAAAAAAGCAACATCTTCAAATCATGCTTGAACTCTTGAGACAATAGCAACTCTATGCCAAATTCTTCAAGTGTGAATTTTGGTTGAAGGAAGTCCAATTTCTTGGCCATATTGTGAGCGATCAGGGTATCAAAGTCGATCCCGCAAAGATTGAAGCCATCAGCAAGTGGGAAACCCCACTACTCCTACTCATATCCACCAATTTTTAGGCCTCACCGGTTACTATCATAGATACATCGAATGTTTCTCTTTGATTGCGCGTCCTTTGACCGCATTAACTCACAAAGGGAAGAAGTTCGTTTGGGTAACCGAGCAAGAGTCGGCATTCCAAACCCTGAAGCAGAAGTTAACCACCGCTCATATTATGTCCCTTCTCAAAGGCAGTGATGACTTCGTTGTGTATTGCGATGCCTCCCGACAAGGTTTTGGGTGCGTATTGATGCAACGGAAGAAGGTTATTGCTTACGCCTCTCGACAACTGAAGATTCACGAAACAAACTACACAACTCACGATCTCGAACTTGCAGCCCTCGTCTTTGCTCTCAAACTATGGAGACACTATCTTTATGGCACCAAGAGTACCATCTTCACCGATCACAAAAGCCTCCAACACATCTTTGATCAGAAGTAACTGAATATGAGATAGCATTGATGGATCGAGACATTGAACGACTATGATTGTGAACTCCGCTACCACCCTGGCAAGGCAAATGTTGTAGCCGATGCCTTGAGCCGAAAGGAAAGAATGGTACCTCTTCGTGTTCGAGCCTTGAACGTCACCATTCACACGAATCTCAATAGCCAAATTGGTGTAGCCCAAGAGGAAGCTCTCAAGGAGGAGAATATTGCTCAAGAGCACTTGAACATTCTCGTCTCTCGATTCGAGGTTAAGAAAACTGGACTCCGATATTTTTCCAGAAGAATCTGGGTGCCCAGTTATGGAGATTTATGAAGCCTTATTCTAGATGAAGCTCACAAGTCACGGTATTCGATTCATCCAGGAGCTGGTAAGATGTACCACGACTTCAAGGTTCAGTATTGGTGGCCTAACCTCAAAAGGGATGTTGCTACATATGTTGGAAAGTGTTTAACTTGTTCCAAGATCAAAGCCGAACATCAGAGGCCATCCGGGTTACTTCAGCAACCCGAGATCCCGCAATGGAAGTGGGAAGGAATAACGATGGACTTCATCACGAAGCTACCGAAAATGGTAGGCGGTTATGATACCATCTGGGTTATTATTGATCATCTTACCAAATCTGCTCACTTCCTAGCCATGAAGGAAAACGATACAATGGAGAGACTGGCGCAACTATACATAAAGGAAATTGTATCTCGTCACGGTGTACCCTTATCGATTATTTCAGATCGAGATGCCCGTTTCGCTTCTAGATTTTGGCGTTCTTTGCAAGAAGCTTTGGGAACACGTTTGGACATGAGTACTGCGTATCACCCGCAAACCGACGGATAGAGTGAACGCACGATTCTAACCCTGGAGGACATGTTGCGTGCTTGTGTAATTGATTTCGGAAAGGCTTGGGAAAAGCATTTTCCGCTGGCCGAATTCTCTTACTACAATAACCATCATGCAAGCATTCACCTTTCGAAGCCTTGTATGGCCGCAGATTTCGTTCTCCTATCTGTTGGGCCGAAGTAGGTGAAAAGAAACTCACCAGACCCGAACTCGTCAATGAAACAACCGAGAAGATTGTCCAAATTCAAGCGAGGCTTAAGACGGCCCGTGATCGTCAAAAGAGCTATGCCGATCTTAAGCGTAAAGATCGCGAATTCCAAGTAGGTGACCGAGTGATGTTGAAAGTCGCACCTTGGAAAGGTGTAATCCATTTCGAAAAGCGTGGGAAGCTAAATCCGTGATATATTGGTCCTTTTGAAGTCTTGGAGCGTGTTGGACCCGTTGCTTACCGTTTGGATATTCCGACTCAGTTGAGTGCAGTTCATCTCACTTTCCACGTGTCGAATCTGAAGAAAGGTCTTGCTGAAGCAGAACTTGTCATACCTCTTGAGGAGCTTACGATTAATGACAAACTCCACTTCGTGGAAGAACCTGTTGAAATTATGGACCGTGAGGTCAAAACCTTGAAATGCAACAAGATTCCAATTGTCCAAGTCCGTTGGAATGCTAAACGAGGACCCGAGTTTACTTGGGAACGAGAGAATCATATGATGCAGAAGTATTCTCACCTCTTCACAACTCTACCGTCTACTTAAGCTTAAAATTTCTGGACGAAATTTTCTTTAACAGGTGGGTAATATAACGACCCGACTTTTTCGACTTACTTTTGTGCTTGTTACTTTCAAGAAACTGTGTATTTGTGCATACTGAAATGTCCCGTTCTTATTGATTAAAAACGTTCCATATTAATTGATTTCGTTGCGAGGTTTTGACCTCTATATGAGACGTTTTTCAAAGACTGCATTCATTTTTAAAACAAACCATAACCTTTATTTCATAAATAAAGGTTTAAAAAGCTTTACGTAGATTATCAAATAATGATAATCTAAAATATCCTGTTTACACACGACCATTACATAATGGTTTACAATACAAATATGTTACATCGAAATCAGTTTCTTGAATGCAGTTTTTACACAATATCATACAAACATGGACTCCAAATCTTGTCCTTATTTTAGTATGCAACAGCGGAAGCTCTTAATATTCACCTGAGAATAAACATGCTTTAAACGTCAACAAAAATGTTGGTGAGTTATAGGTTTAACCTATATATATCAAATCGTAACAATAGACCACAAGATTTCATATTTCAATACACATCCCATACATAGAGATAAAAATCATTCATATGGTGAACACCTGGTAACCGACAATAACAAGATGCATATATAAGAATATCCCCATCATTCCGGGACACCCTTCGGATATGATATAAATTTCGAAGTACTAAAGCATCCGGTACTTTGGATGGGGTTTGTTAGGCCCAATAGATCTATCTTTAGGATTCGCGTCAATTAGGGTGTCTGTTCCCTAATTCTTAGATTACCAGACTTAATAAAAAGGGGCATATTCGATTTCGATAATTCAACCATAGAATGTAGTTTCACGTACTTGTGTCTATTTTGTAAATCATTTATAAAACCTGCATGTATTCTCATCCCAAAAATATTAGATTTTAAAAGTGGGACTATAACTCACTTTCACAGATTTTTACTTCGTCGGGAAGTAAGACTTGGCCACTGTTGATTCACGAACCTATAACAATATATACATATATATTAAAGTATGTTCAAAATATATTTACAACACTTTTAATATATTTTGATGTTTTAAGTTTATTAAGTCAGCTGTCCTCGTTAGTAACCTATAACTAGTTGTCCACAGTTAGATGTACAGAAATAAATCGATAAATATTATCTTGAATCAATCCACGACCCAGTGTATACGTATCTCAGTATTGATCACAACTCAAACTATATATATTTTGGAATCAACCTCAACCCTGTATAGCTAACTCCAACATTCACATATAGAGTGTCTATGGTTGTTCCGAAATATATATAGATGTGTCGACATGATAGGTCGAAACATTGTATACGTGTCTATGGTATCTCAAGATTACATAATATACAATACAAGTTGATTAAGTTATGGTTGGAATAGATTTGTTACCAATTTTCACGTAGCTAAAATGAGAAAAATTATCCAATCTTGTTTTACCCATAACTTCTTCATTTTAAATCCGTTTTGAGTGAATCAAATTGCTATGGTTTCATATTGAACTCTATTTTATGAATCTAAATAGAAAAAGTATAGGTTTATAGTCGGAAAAATAAGTTACAAGTCGTTTTTGTAAAGGTAGTCATTTCAGTCGAAAGAACGACGTCTAGATGACCATTTTAGAAAACATACTTCCACTTTGAGTTTAACCATAATTTTTGGATATAGTTTCATGTTCATAATAAAAATCATTTTCTCAGAATAACAACTTTTAAATCAAAGTTTATCATAGTTTTTAATTAACTAACCCAAAACAGCCCGCGGTGTTACTACGACGGCGTAAATCCGGTTTTACGGTGTTTTTCGTGTTTCCAGGTTTTAAATCATTAAGTTAGCATATCATATAGATATAGAACATGTGTTTAGTTGATTTTAAAAGTCAAATTAGAAGGATTAACTTTTGTTTGCGAACAAGTTTAGAATTAACTAAACTATGTTCTAGTGATTACAAGTTTAAACCTTCGAATAAGATAGCTTTATATGTATGAATCAAATGATGTTATGAACATCATTACTACCTTAATTTCTTTGGATAAACCTACTGGAAAAGAGAAAAATGGATCTAGCTTCAATGGATCCTTGGATGGCTCGAAGTTCTTGAAGCAGAATCATGACACGAAAACAAGTTCAAGTAAGATCATCACTTGAAATAAGATTGTTATAGTTATAGAAATTGAACCAAAGTTTGAATATGATTATTACCTTGTATTAGAATGATAACCTACTGTAAGAAACAAAGATTTCTTGAGGTTGGATGATCACCTTACAAGATTGGAAGTGAGCTAGCAAACTTGAAAGTATTCTTGATTTTATGAAACTAGAACTTTTGGAATTTATAAAGAACACTTAGAACTTGAAGATAGAACTTAAGAGAGATCAATTAGATGAAGAAAATTGAAGAATGAAAGTGTTTGTAGGTGTTTTTGGTCGTTGGTGTATGGATTAGATATAAAGGATATGTAATTTTGTTTTCATGTAAATAAGTCATGAATGATTACTCACATTTTTGTAATTTTATGAGATATTTCATGCTAGTTGCCAAATGATGGTTCCCACATGTGTTAGGTGACTCACATGGGCTGCTAAGAGCTTATCATTGGAGTGTATATACCAATAGTACATACATCTAAAAGCTGTGTATTGTACGAGTACGAATACGGGTGCATACGAGTAGAATTGTTGATGAAACTGAACGAGGATGTAATTGTAAGCATTTTTGTTAAGTAGAAGTATTTTGATAAGTGTATTGAAGTCTTTCAAAAGTGTATAAATACATATTAAAACACTACATGTATATACATTTTAACTGAGTCGTTAAGTCATCGTTAGTCGTTACATGTAAGTGTTGTTTTGAAACCTTTAGGTTAACGATCTTGTTAAATATTGTTAACCCAATGTTTATAATATCAAATGAGATTTTAAATTATTATATTATCATGATATTATCATGTATGAATATCTCTTAATATGATATATATACATTAAATGTCTTTACAACGATAATCGTTACATATATGTCTCGTTTAAAAATCATTAAGTTAGTAGTCTTGTTTTTACATATGTAGTTCATTGTTAATATACTTTATGATATGTTTTCTTATCATAGTATCATGTTAACTATATATATATATCCATATATATGTCATCATATAGTTTTTACAAGTTTTAACGTTCGTGAATCACCGATCAACTTGGGTGGTCAATTGTCTATATGAAACATATTTCAATTAATCAAGTCTTAACAAGTTTGATTGCTTAACATTTTGGAAAAATTTAATCATGTAAATATCAATCTCAATTAATATATATAAACATGGAAAAGTTCGGGTCACTACAGTACCTACCCGTTAAATAAATTTCGTCCCGAAATTTTAAGCTGTTGAAGGTGTTGACGAATCTTCTGGAAATAGATGCAGGTATTTCTTCTTCATCTGATCTTCACACTCCCAGGTGAACTCGGGTCCTCTACGAGCATTCCATCGAACCTTAACAATTGGTATCTTGTTTTACTTAAGTCTTTTAACCTCACGATCCATTATTTCGACGGGTTCTTCGATGAATTGAAGTTTTTTGTTGATTTGGATTTCATCTAACGGAATAGTGAGATCTTCTTTAGCAAAACATTTCTTTAAATTCGAGACGTGGAAAGTGTTATGTACAGCCGCGAGTTGTAGAGGTAACTCTAGTCGGTAAGCTACTGGTCCGACACGATCAATAATCTTGAATGGTCCAATATACCTTGGATTTAATTTCCCTCGTTTACCAAATCGAACAACGCCTTTCCAAGGTGCAACTTTAAGCATGACCATCTCTCCAATTTCAAATTCTATATCTTTTCTTTTAATGTCAGCGTAGCTCTTTTGTCGACTTTGGGCGGTTTTCAACCGTTGTTGAATTTGGATGATCTTCTCGGTAGTTTCTTGTATAATCTCTGGACCCGTAATCTGTCTATCCCCCACTTCACTCCAACAAATTGGAGACCTGCACTTTCTACCATAAAGTGCTTCAAACAGCGCCATCTCAATGCTTGAATGGTAGCTGTTGTTGTAGGAAAATTCTGCTAACGGTAGATGTCGATCCCAACTGTTTCCGAAATCAATAACACATGCTCGTAGCATGTCTTCAAGCGTTTGTATCGTCCTTTCGCTCTGCCCATCAGTTTGTGGATGATAGGCAGTACTCATGTCTAGACGAGTTCCTAATGCTTGCTGTAATGTCTGCCAGAATCTTGAAATAAATCTGCCATCCCTATCAGAGATAATAAAGATTGGTATTCCATGTCTGGAGACGACTTCCTTCAAATACAGTCGTGCTAACTTCTCCATCTTGTCATCTTCTCTTATTGGTAGGAAGTGTGCTGATTTGGTGAGACGATCAACTATTACCCAAATAGTATCAAAACCACTTGCAGTCCTTGGCAATTTAGTGATGAAATCCATGGTAATGTTTTCCCATTTCCATTCTGGGATTTCGGGTTGTTGAAGTAGACCTGATGGTTTCTGATGCTCAGCTTTGACCTTAGAACACGTCAAACATTCTCCTACGTATTTAGCAACATCGGCTTTCATACCCGGCCACCAAAAATGTTTCTTGAGATCCTTGTACATCTTCCCCGTTCCAGGATGTATTGAATATCTGGTTTTATGAGCTTCTCTAAGTACCATTTCTCTCATATCTCCAAATTTTGGTACCCAAATCCTTTCAGCCCTATACCGGGTTCCGTCTTCCCGAATATTAAGATGCTTCTCCGATCCTTTGGGTATTTCATCCTTTAAATTTCCCTCTTTTAAAACTCCTTGTTGCGCCTCCTTTATTTGAGTAGTAAGGTTATTATGAATCATTATATTCATAGATTTTACTCGAATGGGTTCTCTGTCCTTCCTGCTCAAGGCATCGGCTACCACATTTGCCTTCCCCGGGTGGTAACGAATCTCAAAGTCGTAATCATTCAATAATTCAATCCACCTACGCTGCCTCATATTCAGTTGTTTCTGATTAAATATGTGTTGAAGACTTTTGTGGTCGGTATATATAACACTTTTGACCCCATATAAGTAGTGCCTCCAAGTCTTTAATGCAAAAACAACCGCGCCTAATTCCAAATCATGCGTCGTATAATTTTGTTCGTGAATCTTCAATTGTCTAGACGCATAAGCAATCACCTTCGTTCGTTGCATTAATACACAACCGAGACCTTACTTTGATGCATCACAATAAATCACAAAATCATCATTCCCTTCAGGCAATGACAATATAGGTGCCGTAGTTAGCTTTTTCTTCAATAACTGAAACGCTTTCTCTTGTTCATCATTCCATTCAAATTTCTTCCCTTTATGCGTTAATGCAGTCAAGGGTTTTGCTATTCTGGAAAAGTCTTGGATGAACCTTCTGTAGTAACCAGCTAGTCCTAAAAACTGGCGTATGTGTTTCGGAGTTTTCGGGGTTTCCCACTTTTCAACAGTTTCTATCTTTGCCGGATCCACCTTAATACCTTCTTTGTTCACTATGTGACCGAGGAATTGAACTTCTTCCAACCAAAATGCACACTTTGAAAACTTAGCGTATAATTCTTCATTCCTCAAAACTTCTAACACCTTTCTCAAATGTTCACCGTGTTCTTGGTCATTCTTTGAGTAAATAAGTATGTCATCAATGAAAACAATGACAAACTTGTCAAGGTATGGTCCACACACTCGGTTCATAAGGTCCATGAACACAGCTGGTGCATTAGTTAAACCAAACGGCATGACCATAAACTCGTAATGACCGTAACGTGTTCTGAAAGCAGTCTTTGGAATATCATCTTCTTTCACCCGCATTTGATGATACCCGGAACGTAAGTCAATCTTTGAATAAACAGACGAGCCTTGTAGTTGATCAAATAAGTCGTCGATTCTCGGTAGTGGGTAGCGGTTCTTGATGGTAAGTTTGTTCAACTCTCGGTAGTCGATACACAACCTGAATGTACCATCTTTCTTCTTGACAAACAAAACAGGAGCTCCCCACGGTGATGTGCTTGGTCGAATGAAACCACGCTCTAAAAGTTCTTGTAATTGGCTTTGCAGTTCTTTCATCTCGCTGGGTGCGAGTCTGTAAGGAGCACGAGCTATTGGTGCAGCTCCTGGTACAAGATCTATTTGAAATTCAACGGATCGATGTGGGGGTAATCCCGGTAATTCTTTCGGAAATACATCGGGAAATTCTTTTACAATGGGAACATCATTGATGCTCTTTTCTTCAGTTTGTACTTTCTCGACATGTGCTAGAACAGCATAGCAACCTTTTCTTATTAGTTTTTGTGCTTTCAAATTACTAATAAGATGTAGCTTCGTGTTGCCCTTTTCTCCGTACACCATTAAGGGTTTTCCTTTTTCTCGTATAATGCGAATTGCATTTTTGTAACAAATGATCTCCGCTTTCACTTCTTTCAACCAGTCCATACCGATTATCACATCAAAACTCCCTAACTCTACTGGTATCAAATCAATCTTAAATGTTTCGCTAACCAGTTTAATTTCTCGATTCCGACATATATTATCTGCTGAAATTAATTTACCATTTGCTAATTCGAGTAAAAATTTACTATCCAAAGGCGTCAATGGACAACTTAATTTAGCACAAAAATCTCTACTCATATAGCTTCTATCCGCACCCGAATCAAATAAAACGTAAGCAGATTTATTGTCAATAAGAAACGTACCCGTAACAAGCTCCGGGTCTTCCTGTGCCTCTACCGCATTAATATTGAAAACTCTTCCACGGCCTTGTCCATTCGTGTTCTCCTGGTTCGGGCAATTTCTAATAATGTGGCCTGGTTTTCCACATTTATAACAAACTACATTGGCATAACTTGCTCCGACACTACTTGCTCCGCCATTACTCGTTCCGACACCATTTGTTCCTTTCGTTCTATTAACCCCTGGTCCGTAGACCTCACACTTCGCCGCGCTATGACCATTTCTTTTACACTTGTTGCAAAATTTGGTGCAGAACCCCGAGTGATTCTTTTCACACCTTTGGCATAGCTGCTTCTGATTGTTGTTGTTGTTGCGGTTATTATTGTTGTTGGGATGATTGTTGTAGTTGCTGTTGTTGTTGTTGTTGGGCCGTTTGTTGTAGTTGCGATTGATGTTGCGATTGTTGGGATAATTGTTGCGATTATTGTTGTAATTGCTGTTGTTGTTGTATTGGTGATTCTTATCACCGTTTTCCTCCCACTTTCTTTTGACTTGCTTCACATTGGCCTCTTCAGCAGTCTGTTCTTTAATTCTTTCTTCAATCTGGTTCACTAGTTTGTGAGCCATTCTACATGCCTGTTGTATGGAGGCGGGCTCGTGTGAACTTATATCTTCTTGGATTCTTTCCGGTAATCCTTTCACAAACGCGTCGATCTTCTCTTCCTCATCTTCGAATGCTCCCGGACACAATAGGCACAATTCTGTGAATCGTCTTTCGTACGTGGTAATATCAAATCCTTGGGTTCGTAACCCTCTAAGTTCTGTCTTGAGCTTATTGACCTCGGTTCTGGGACGGTACTTCTCGTTCATCAAGTGCTTGAATGCTGACCACGGTAGTGCGTACGCATCATCTTGTCCCACTTGCTCTAGATAGGTATTCCACCATGTTAACGCAGAACCTGTGAAGGTATGCGTAGCGTACTTCACTTTGTCCTCTTCAGTACACTTACTTATGGCAAACACCGATTCAACCTTCTCGGTCCACCGTTTCAATCCGATCGGTCCTTCGGTTCCATCAAATTCCAAAGGTTTGCAGGCAGTGAATTCTTTGTAGGTGCATCCTACACGATTTCCTGTACTGCTAGATCCAAGGTTATTGTTGGTATGTAGCGCAGCCTGTACTGCGGCTATGTTTGAAGCTAGAAAAGTACGGAATTCCTCTTCATTCATATTCACGGTGTGTCGAGTAGTCGGTGCCATTTCCTTCAAAATAGTTAAATGGAACAAGTTAATCATACAGAATATTAAGAGTAGTTAATAGTATTTCGTAGCATAATATGAACTCATTTATAAAAGCTTTTTCTTCATATTAGCGTTTTATATGTTTAAATTCGGGTAGTACCTACCCGTTAAGTTCATACTTAGTAGCTAATATACAATTCAACTACTACAATTCTATATGAAAAACTGATTATAATAATATTTCGCGTTCAAACTTTTATACAATATTTTACAAACTTACAATACCGCTTATTTTACATAAAGCATGAAATATAGCACACAATAACTTTGATACAAGATAGTTGTGAAGACAATTCTAGCTAGTACACAAGTCGTTCAGCAAAGGCAATAAAGACACGTAATTCATACGTCCAGAAACAAGTCATGCATTCTGGTTTTACTAGGACTACTTCCCATCCTTGGTCTTGTGCAACATAACCGTTATGGCCGTTGATAAGACAGCGTGTTGTAACGTCATCAAAGGGACGAGGGTTACGTAATGTCCAACAGTCCCGTAATAATCTAAAAACCTCATTTCTTACCCCAATTACCGACTCCGTCACTTGTGGAAACGTTTTGTTTAATAGTTGTAGCCCGATGTTCTTGTTCTCACTTTGGTGAGAAGCGAACATTACTAATCCGTAAGCATAACATGCTTCTTTATGTTGCATGTTAGCCGCTTTTTCTAAATCACGAAGTCCAATATTCGGATATATTGAGTCAAAATAATTTCTTAACCCGTTGCGTAAAATAGCATTTGGGTTCCCCGCAATATATGCGTCAAAGTAAACACATCGTAACTTATGGGTTTCCCAATGTGATATCCCCCATCTTTCAAACGAAAGTCTCTTATAAACCAAGACATTCTTGGAACGTTCTTCGAATGTCTTACAAACTGATCTCGCCTTAAATAGTTGTGCCGAAGAATTCTGGCCGACTCTAGACAAGATTTCATCAACCATGTCTCCGGGTAGGTCTCTTAAAATATTGGGTTGTCTATCCATTTTGTGTTTTTAAACTGTAAAATAGACAAGAGTTAGATTCATAAAAAAAATACTTATTAATACAAGCAATTTTTACATATATCATAAAGCATAAGAACACTATATTACATATATTACACCACACGAATACAACTATCTTATTCCGACTCGCTCGTTTCTTATTCTTCGGTTTTGGTTCGTTTTGCCAAGTTTCTAGGGATATATGATGTTCCCCTAATACGAGCCGTCGTTGTCCACATTGGTTTAGAAAAACCTGGTGGTTTAGAGGTTCCCGGGTCATTGTTACAACTTAAGGACTTCGGGGGTTGACGATACATATAAAGTTCATCGGGGTTGGAATTAGATTTCTCTATTTTTATGCCCTTTCCCTTATTATTTTCTTTTGCGTTTTTAAATTCAGTTGGGGTAATTTCTATAACATCATCGGAATTCTCGTCGGAATCCGATTCATCGGAGAATTGGTAATCCTCCCAATATTTTGCTTCCTTGGCGGAAACACCATTGACCATAATTAACTTTGGTCGGTTGGTTGAGGATTTTCTTTTACTTATCCGTTTTATTATTTCCCCCACCGGTTCTATTTCTTCATCCGGTTCCGATTCTTCTTCCGGTTCTGATTCTTCTTCCGGTTCCGACTCTTCTTCCGGTTCCTCTTCGGGAACTTGTGAATCAGTCCACAAATCATTCCAATTTACATTTGACTCTTCATTATTATTAGGTGAGTCAATGGGACTTGTTCTAGAGGTAGACATCTATCACATAATATCAAACACGTTAAGAGATTAATATATCACATAATATTCATATGTTAAAAATATATAGTTTCCAACAAAAATGTTAAGCAATCATTTTTAAAGAAAACACGGTCGAAGTCCAGACTCACTAATGCATCCTAACAAACTCGATAAGATACACTAATGCAAATTTTCTGGTTCTCTAAGACCAACGCTCGGATACCAACTGAAATGTCCCGTTCTTATTGATTAAAAACGTTCCATATTAATTGATTTCGTTGCGAGGTTTTGACCTCTATATGAGACGTTTTTCAAAGACTGCATTCATTTTTAAAACAAACCATAACCTTTATTTCATAAATAAAGGTTTAAAAAGCTTTACGTAGATTATCAAATAATGATAATCTAAAATATCCTGTTTACACACGACCATTACATAATGGTTTACAATACAAATATGTTACATCGAAATCAGTTTCTTGAATGCAGTTTTTACACAATATCATACAAACATGGACTCCAAATCTTGTCCTTATTTTAGTATGCAACAGCGGAAGCTCTTAATATTCACCTGAGAATAAACATGCTTTAAACGTCAACAAAAATGTTGGTGAGTTATAGGTTTAACCTATATATATCAAATCGTAACAATAGACCACAAGATTTCATATTTCAATACACATCCCATACATAGAGATAAAAATCATTCATATGGTGAACACCTGGTAACCGACAATAACAAGATGCATATATAAGAATATCCCCATCATTCCGGGACACCCTTCGGATATGATATAAATTTCGAAGTACTAAAGCATCCGGTACTTTGGATGGGGTTTGTTAGGCCCAATAGATCTATCTTTAGGATTCGCGTCAATTAGGGTGTCTGTTCCCTAATTCTTAGATTACCAGACTTAATAAAAAGGGGCATATTCGATTTCGATAATTCAACCATAGAATGTAGTTTCACGTACTTGTGTCTATTTTGTAAATCATTTATAAAACCTGCATGTATTCTCATCCCAAAAATATTAGATTTTAAAAGTGGGACTATAACTCACTTTCACAGATTTTTACTTCGTCGAGAAGTAAGACTTGGACACTGTTGATTCACGAACCTATAACAATATATACATATATATTAAAGTATGTTCAAAATATATTTACAACACTTTTAATATATTTTGATGTTTTTAATTAACTAACCCAAAACAGCCCGCGGTGTTACTACGACGGCGTAAATCCGGTTTTACGGTGTTTTTCGTGTTTCCAGGTTTTAAATCATTAAGTTAGCATATCATATAGATATAGAACATGTGTTTAGTTGATTTTAAAAGTCAAATTAGAAGGATTAACTTTTGTTTGCGAACAAGTTTAGAATTAACTAAACTATGTTCTAGTGATTACAAGTTTAAACCTTCGAATAAGATAGCTTTATATGTATGAATCAAATGATGTTATGAACATCATTACTACCTTAATTTCCTTGGATAAACCTACTGGAAAATAGAAAAATGGATCTAGCTTCAATGGATCCTTGGATGGCTCGAAGTTCTTGAAGCAGAATCATGACACGAAAACAAGTTCAAGTAAGATCATCACTTGAAATAAGATTGTTATAGTTATAGAAATTGAACCAAAGTTTGAATATGATTATTACCTTGTATTAGAATGATAACCTACTGTAAGAAACAAAGATTTCTTGAGGTTGGATGATCACCTTACAAGATTGGAAGTGAGCTAGCAAACTTGAAAGTATTCTTGATTTTATGAAACTAGAACTTTTGGAATTTATGAAGAACACTTAGAACTTGAAGATAGAACTTAAGAGAGATCAATTAGATGAAGAAAATTGAAGAATGAAAGTGTTTGTAGGTGTTTTTGGTCGTTGGTGTATGGATTAGATATAAAGGATATGTAATTTTGTTTTCATGTAAATAAGTCATGAATGATTACTCACATTTTTGTAATTTTATGAGATATTTCATGCTAGTTGCCAAATGATGGTTCCCACATGTGTTAGGTGACTCACATGGGCTGCTAAGAGCTGATCATTGGAGTGTATATACCAATAGTACATACATCTAAAAGCTGTGTATTGTACGAGTACGAATACGGGTGCATACGAGTAGAATTGTTGATGAAACTGAACGAGGATGTAATTGTAAGCATTTTTGTTAAGTAGAAGTATTTTGATAAGTGTATTTAAGTCTTTCAAAAGTGTATAAATACATATTAAAACACTACATGTATATACATTTTAACTGAGTCGTTAAGTCATCGTTAGTCGTTACATGTAAGTGTTGTTTTGAAACCTTTAGGTTAACGATCTTGTTAAATATTGTTAACCCAATGTTTATAATATCAAATGAGATTTTAAATTATTATATTATCATGATATTATCATGTATGAATATCTCTTAATATGATATATATACATTAAATGTCTTTACAACGATAATCGTTACATATATGTCTCGTTTAAAAATCATTAAGTTAGTAGTCTTGTTTTTACATATGTAGTTCATTGTTAATATACTTTATGATATGTTTTCTTATCATAGTATCATGTTAACTATATATATATATCCATATATATGTCATCATATAGTTTTTACAAGTTTTAACGTTCGTGAATCACCGATCAACTTGGGTGGTCAATTGTCTATATGAAACATATTTCAATTAATCAAGTCTTAACAAGTTTGATTGCTTAACATTTTGGAAAAATTTAATCATGTAAATATCAATCTCAATTAATATATATAAACATAGAAAAGTTCGGGTCACTACACATACTGTGTTGGTTTATATTATGGGATCTTATTTCATAATTAATTACATTCGTTAATACCATACAACGTGCCATTAAGTACTTAGTTACTTAACTTGATCCCCGAATGCTTTTATGACCTTTAGTGTCACTTGACGTTTAGAACAAATTATATGTTTTGGTACACGTTTAACTTTTGCCGTAATTGGAATGTTACGACTACGTAATACTAATTTTTATTTCCTAATAACAATTACTTGGGTTTTTGGTTGCTTAATTACGCTTAGTAATTTACTTATGCTCACTAGTTAGTCTTGCTGGACTTTCTACCTTGTTGGACTTTAGTCCACCCTACTCTAGCTAATGGACCATTTAATTAGCCTAATTTTAAATGGATTATGACCCATCAAGATGTAGGACAAAAACTCATTTATAAGAGCCAACATACTAGCATTTTTGTTAACCATAATCACAAATGTTGCATGGGATCCTAACAATAAGCACCACCTTTAAACCACCACTAACCAAAAAGTAAAAAGGTGTCCCCCTTGTCCCCCCCAAACCCCACGGCCAACCCTCGCCATTTTCACTATAAATACCAAGCTATTTCCTTCCATTTCACACTTGATCTCATTCACATTTTACACACACTTACTCCCTAATTCTCTATCTAGTCTTTCTCACTCTCAAAAGTGTAAGTTTCAAATTTTATTCTTCTTCTTCTTTTCTTCTTATTTTTGACATCATCATCATCACTAAAGGATCAAGCTTTTTAGCTTCTTGATCTTGTTATATCTTGAAGATTCAAACTTTGATTTGAATCCTTTAAGAACATGAAAGATTCAAGCTTTCTAGCTTTGAATCTTCATTACTTTTGTTGGATATAAGTTTTCTAACTTATGATCTCTTTTATTTTGTTAAAAGATCAAAACTTGTGTTTATGATTTTCATGAAACTTGAAGATCTAGCCTTTTGCTTTAAGGATCTTCAAGAACATTAAAGATCCAAGCTTTCTAGCTTAGGGTTTCATTATTTTATTTAGATCTTAGCTTTTTAGCTTATGGTGTCATTACTTTTACTAGATCTTATCTTTCTAGCTTATGGTCTCATTAATCTTGTAAAGATCCAAGCTTTCTAGCTTAGGGTTTCTTAATACTTGAAGATCTAAGTTATTATTGTAGATCTCACTTGCTTGGAACCTTTTTATGATTTTTATAATGATAAAAATCAAGTCTTCATCATCTCATATGATGAAGATGCATAAACTTGTGTCAAAAGGACAAAGGTTGAAGCTTTATTGTGTTTATGCAATAAAGAGACAACCTTGATGTTCAAAACTTATAGAATGTTAGCATTCACTCTTAGTTGTGTGTTTATGATTGAAACTTGGTCAAAGTGATGCTAAAACATCAAAGAGTTGTACTCTAAAAGCTTACACGCATCAAGGATGAGAACCGTGATGAGCATCAAGCACCAAGAAGCCCACCGGAGTACTTGTTTGCTGTTTTTCTGGGTCTGATCATACTCCTAGGACTTCTGTAAAATTGATTTTCAGATAGTTCGTTTCGAGTATATGATTTTTCAATTAGAACTTGCCTAAATCTGATATACGGTTTAGGATTTATAGCGTTCCGAAAATCACTACGCCCTTGTAATGACGTGCTGAAAATTCTGACCTACTCGCGCTTAAACCATCGCCACAGTCAAACGACATCGAGTTAGGATCTAAAAATTGGACAGCGGTTAGAGGACTCACATACGGATCCTTGGCCACTGACCACACCTCTTTTCAGTTTGTATAGAGGTCGTAGCAGCTGTCCTAATTCAGCCTTTTGTTTCGATCTCTATTCTTGTTGAAAACTTACTTTAGCTTTTACGAATGATGATGATGATGATGATGATACTTAAGACTTAATTTATTCACTTTTAAAATTTTGGGGACAATATACTGACTTAGTAACCTTTGACTTAGGTTGACGACATTTCGGACCGACTTACTACCTGCATACTTTTCATATCGACTTTTACTGCTTATTCACTGTGAGTTATAGCTTCCCTTTTTACTTATACTATTTTTGGTACTGAGAATACATGTGCTTTTTATGTTTTACATACTATACATGAGTACTTAAACTTTATATATGTGTGGGTGACATAACGGCACAAAGATTCCCCTTAGCTCGGTAACGTTTAACTATTGGTTTATGAACCGGTAGACGCGAATCTTAGATATGGATCCATAGGGTTTGAAATCCCCACTCGGGCTAGTCACGCTAGCATTCAACGGGTGTTTAATACTTCATAAATAGACGCATTCGCCAAGTGTACTTTTAGGGGGTAATATTACATTAAGTTAGTTACCGGGTGCCCACGGATAAGCATATACTTTTCATATTGTTTTGAATACGAAATCTCGTGGTCTACATTACATTACTGATTACAAACAAACTATAGCTCACCAACATTGGTGTTGACCTTTTAAGCGTGTATTTCTCAGGTGCTTAGACGTTGTTGCTTCTGCTATTAGACTTGCTGTCTTGATGTTATAGACTTGCTGTTACAGACTCGCTGTTGTAAGATCCTGTTTTTTCAGAAGATTGGGACGCCGTCCAGAATGATGGGACGCCATCCCAGTGTAAAGGACGGGATGCCGTCCAGACTTTTGGACGCCGTCCAAATAGTCTGGCGGGCCAGCTGTCTTATGTTGGATATTTTAAAGGGGCTTTTTGGTAATTTCACTTATGGAATGAGTTTAAGGCCTTTAGGTCAGTTAATGGAGTGCCATTACTCCATTTTCAACCACCACTTCCTATCCACTTAAATTCTAGAAAGAGAGAAGGGTTTTAGTGGGAGAAAGCTCAATCCAAAGAGGAAGAAGCTAGTTTCGGGTCAAAGTGCGTGTTTTAAAGTTGTTCATCTACTCCCTAGCTAGATTTTGATTGTAGTGGTAAGTCTTAACCTTGATTTCCTCGTTTTAATTGTTTAAGGGTTAGGGTTTGGGTTAGTGATGAACATAAAACCCATTTGTTAGTGATTTGGGGGTTTTGGGTAAGTTTGGGTTATGAGGACTCAAAAATGACTAACCTAGGGTTATGAAATGTTAAATCGTGTATATAGGTCTTAATCGTTAGTTAATCACTAGCACATTTAGTGTTTAAAGTGGTATCAGAGCATGGTCTAAGGGATTTAGGCAGTGCAGTTTTAAAAAAAAAATTATGGTCTGTTTTTGGTTGGTTGACGGGTTGGGTTGTTACAAGTGGTATCAGAGCATGGTCTAAGGGATTTAGGCGACTTGAGATAGGTGTCTAGACTTAGACTTTATTGTGTATGCGGTTTATGCGGGACTTGTAGGAGACGGATCGGACCAGGATCGGTTAGTGCCTAGGTTTATGTGAACTAACCTTGCGCTAATTGTTTGTGTTGTGTTTGCAATCATCAAAGCGATATGGATGTTGTACTAGCAAGTTAATGTGACATGCTCACGTAACAATGACTAGCTACCATTGTTACGGGTTCAAATCGTGTCAAACGAGTGATGTACGACGATTGTTGAGCAAGATGGGGCGGTGAGGTGTATATGAATATTTATGTCTTGTCTTTCGTTTCATTGTTTAACTTATTCCGTTTTATAGAATGAAGATGAGAAACGGACACGACACCAATGACGGAGGCCTGAGCGAGGACTCCGAATTCACGGCCAAAGTTGAGGCCATCTTTAAAAGGCAAAAAGCGGAATTTCTTGCGGATGTCCGAAAGGTTTTCCAAGACTCGGTTGATGGGCAAGTAACCGATTTAATCAATGAATGAATGAATGTCGCGATCAAAGAGGCACTTGAAGCTAGAAATATTTATCCTCGTGGTGAAGGAGGTGATGGTAACGGTGGACATGGAAGGCGAGACTTCCATTAAAAAAATTTCAAGGATGCTCAACCTCCTATGTTTAATGGAGTGAGAGATCCGTTGAAGAGTACATGTTAGATCTCTGACATCGAGGGGGCTTTCTGTACCGGCGAATGCCCTCTCGAGAAGAAAATAGGATATGGTTCTAGTATGTTGTGTGAAGAGGCTAAGTTGTGGTGGGATGATAAAATTCAATTATATGGGGAAGAACAATGTATGAGCTTGTCGTGGGAAGAGTTTAAAAGGGAATTCTTTAAAGAATATCGAACTCCTGCCGACCTTAGTAGAATCTGGGACGAGTTGCAAAATTTGCGACAAGGTTCGATGGACTTGGTTACTCTCAAGTCTACTTTCTTGGTAAGGACTCGTTTTTGTCCAGAGTATGTTGGTGATGATCAAAAGTTGATGCAAGATTTCTATCGTACCACGAGCGATGAGTTGAAGGGTAAGATTAGTCGGGGAATGGCTAAGTCTTTTGAAGAGTTATTTGAGTTGGCTCGGGGTTTCGAACCAGAAGTTCCAAAGAAAAGCGATTTCTATTTCTCTAAGAGAAAATTCGATGGTTCGAGTCATTCGAACTTTTCCAACAAGAAAAACAAGAAGGGTTCTGAAAGTGTAAATATCGTGAAGAAGGGAGGTTTCGGGAGTTTTATCCCAACTTGCTACAATTGTGGGGTACGGGGTCATTTGTCTCGAGATTATACAAAGCCTTCTTCGACAAACAAGCTCACCTGCTTTAATTACAACAAAGAAGGACACCAAAAGTCGGAGTGTCCCGATTTGAGCACCGATCATGTTAAAAGGCTAGAGAAGGCAGCGGGTACAGCTCAGGGGCGAAACTATTTGATGACTAATGATGAAGCCAAGCAATCCAATGAAGTTATCTCAGGTACTTTCATGGTTAACTCTAATCCGGCAAGGATGCTATTTGATAGCGGTGCTAATTTATCGTTTATGTCACCTCGATTTGTGTCTAAGCTTAACAAACCGCTAGCTAAGTTAAGTCATCCGGTAGAAGTCTAAATAGCGGATGGTAAGACGGTGCTAGGGGTTGATGTTTGTAAAGATTGTAATGTTGTGTTTGGGGCCGAAACATTTAAAATCGATCTTATCCCGATGACTTTGGGTGAATTTGATATTGTTGTGGTTATGGATTGGCTCGATCGTTATAGAGCCGATATTGCATGCCATGAAAAGTCTATTCGTGTAAAGACCCCAAGTGGGGGAGAGTTAATTATTCATGGCGAGAAACGAAGAAGACTTGTGCCATTATGCACTTATGCACGGGCACGTCGTTTTCTTACTAGTAGTTGTAGTGACCCGAACTTTTCCATGTTTATATATATTAATTGAGATTGATATTTACATGATTAAATGTTTCCAACATGTTAAGCAATCAAACTTGTTAAGACTTGATTAATTGAAATATGTTTCATATAGACAATTGACCACCCAAGTTGACCGGTGATTCACGAACGTTAAAACTTGTAAAAACTATATGATGACATATATATGGATATATATATATAGTTAACATGATACTATGATAAGTAAACATATCATTAAGTATATTAACAATGAACTACATATGTAAAAACAAGACTATTAACTTAATGATTTTTAAACGAGACATATATGTAACGATTATCGTTGTAAAGACATTTAATGTATATATATCATATTAAGAGATATTCATACATGATAATATCATGATAATATAATAATTTAAAATCTCATTTGATATTATAAACATTGGGTTAACAACATTTAACAAGATCGTTAACCTAAAGGTTTCAAAACAACACTTACATGTAACGACTAACGATGACTTAACGACTCAGTTAAAATGTATATACATGTAGTGTTTTAATATGTATTTATACACTTTTTAAAGACTTCAATACACTTATCAAAATACTTCTACTTAACAAAAATGCTTACAATTACATCCTCGTTCAGTTTCATCAACAATTCTACTCGTATGCACCCGTATTCGTACTCGTACAATACACAGCTTTTAGATGTATATACTATTGGTATATACACTCCAATGATCAGCTCTTAGCAGCCCATGTGAGTCACCTAACACATGTGGGAACCATCATTTGGCAACTAGCATGAAATATCTCATAAAATTACAAAAATATGAGTAATCATTCATGACTTATTTACATGAAAACAAAATTACATATCCTTTATATCTAATCCATACACCAACGACCAAAAACACCTAAAAACACTTTCATTCTTCAATTTTCTTCATCTAATTGATCTCTCTCAAGTTCTATCTTCAAGTTCTAAGTGTTCTTCATATATTCTACAAGTTCTAGTTACATAAAATCAAGAATACTTTCAAGTTTGCTAGCTCACTTCCAATCTTGTAAGGTGATCATCCAACCTCAAGAAATCTTTGTTTCTTATAGTAGGTTATCATTCTAATACAAGGTAATAATCATATTCAAACTTTGGTTCAATTTCTATAACTATAACAATCTTATTTCAAGTGATGATCTTACTTGAACTTGTTTTCGTGTCATGATTCTGCTTCAAGAACTTCGAGCCATCCAAGGATCCGTTGAAGCTAGATCCATTTTTCTATTTTCCAGTAGGTTTATCCAAGGAACTTAAGGTAGTAATGATGTTCATAACATCATTCGATTCATACATATAAAGCTATCTTATTCAAAGGTTTAAACTTGTAATCACTAGAACATAGTTTAGTTAATTCTAAACTTGTTCGCAAACAAAAGTTAATCCTTCTAACTTGACTTTTAAAATCAACTAAACACATGTTATATATCTATATGATATTCTAACTTAATGATTTAAAACCTGGAAACACGAAAAACACCGTAAAACCGGATTTACGCCGTCGTAGTAACACCGCGGGCTGTTTTGGGTTAGTTAATTAAAAACTATGATAAACTTTGATTTAAAAGTTGTTATTTTGAGAAAATTATTTTTATTATGAACATGAAACTATATCCAAAAATTATGGTTAAACTCAAAGTGGAAGTATGTTTTCTAAAATGGTCATCTAGACGTCGTTCTTTCGACTGAAATGACTACCTTTACAAAAACGACTTGTAACTTATTTTTCCGACTATAAACCTATACTTTTTCTGTTTAGATTCATAAAATAGAGTTCAATATGAAACCATAGCAATTTGATTCACTCAAAACGGATTTAAAATGAAGAAGTTATGGGTAAAACAAGATTGGATAATTTTTCTCATTTTAGCTACGTGAAAATTGGTAACAAATCTATTCCAACCATAACTTAATCAACTTGTATTGTATATTATGTAATCTTGAGATACCATAGACACGTATACAATGTTTCGACCTATCATGTCGACACATCTATATATATTTCGGAACAACCATAGACACTCTATATGTGAATGTTGGAGTTAGCTATACAGGGTTGAGGTTGATTCCAAAATATATATAGTTTGAGTTGTGATCAATACTGAGATATGTATACACTGGGTCGTGGATTGATTCAAGATAATATTTATCGATTTATTTCTGTA